>NC_037329.1:109185061-109488091 GCF_002263795.3 Bos taurus
CAAAATTTGCTGGCTATTCAACATACAGTAAATTTGTTTTCAAGTTAAGAACAGCAACAAATCCAGACTAACAAGATGTCTTGTTTTAATAAGTACTAAACATAAATGTAGGATTAATTGCATATTGTTTTAAGCCACTTACATAATCGAATATCAGCAACGAAGGAAGCAATATAATTTGTCTTGCTAAAAAAAAATAGCTTCATTAATGAGGCTAAAAACATGAACCATTAATTCTATGGGATGATGGATCTATGAAGCTGCACAGATCATGTGAGGGCAGAGTATCTGCATTTTGTTCTCATATGTGCTTTATCATTAAGTATTTTTCATAAACATAATAGAAATGGTTAAACATAGCTTTGTCAGCTGAAAAAATAAAACAAATTTTATGAATTGCTAATGTACCATACCAGGGATGTAACATGCTAAATGAGAGTGAGGTTTATTTTTCTCTCTCAAGCACACAACTGAATAAAAGTGAAAATTTAATTCAATTGGAATTTGGGCATCTTTGACTAAACATCTGGATTTTCTTTTAGCCAAATGCATTAGTTGCTTTTAAACCACATACAATAGGTAGATTTAAATAAATTTTAAGAATATAAGAAACAGGAGGATATATTGTGTATAAAGATGATTAGAAAGAAATTAGACTGGCATTTTTGTTTGTTTTATAAGGTTACTCTGAAAGTAATTAAAGCTATATATATATATATATATATATATATATATAATCCATGGAACACATGCATGTCAAGGTTCAAATTTCAGCCTCTAGTCAGCCCACTCCAATATTCTTGCCTGGAGAGTCCCAGGGACAGAGGAGCCTGGTGGGCTGCCGTCTACGGGGTTGCACAGAGTCAGACACAACTGACGCAACTTAGCAGCAGCAGCTAAAAATTACCCTATGATCTTAGGAAACCAACAAACCTTCTAGGCTTCAGACTCTATCATAAAGTAAAGATAATAGTGGTAACTCCTCTACAGATTTATGAAGATTTAGAAGATAATAGAGGTGGAAGTTTCGGTGTCTGACATATTATAAGTTTATGGTATTTTCTAGCTGTTATCAGTGTTACTAATGACTAATTTACATGACTAAGTTACATGACTAATCATGTCATCTTCCAGCTTTCTGCCAGGTTCATTTAAAAAAAAATCAGCATTTTTACTTGAATTTACATAATTTCTGATCTTACTTTCCTAATAGTGTGATGGTAGTTGATAACACACTTTAGGAAAGATAAATAGAATATTTACATAGCCACAAAGAAATCTTGAATGCTACTACTCCTATATACAGATAAAAGTATTTAACAGGGGTCTCTAGCCTCCAGGATCTAATGTCTGATGATCTGAGGTGGAGCTGATGTAATAATAATAGAAACAGAGTGTATAGTACATGGAATGTGTTTGAATCATCCCGAAACCATCCACTGGCAACTCAGTCCATGGAAAAATTGTCTTCCATAAAATCAGTCCCTGGAGCCAAAAAGGTTGGGGATCGCTAATTGAGAAGAGGGAAAAATCTGTGGACAACATGAAAAAACAAAAAAACAGTGACGGATCATGTTAGTAACTTTTAAGTAAATCAGGAAAAGTTTTCACTTTTATCCAGTTGTGTGCTTGAGAGAGAAAAACAAAACTCATTTTTATTTAGTATGTTAAATCAATGGTATGGTATATCAACAATTCATAACACTTTTTTTTTTAGTTGACAAAATTATTACATTTATAAAATTAAAAGCAAATCAGGAGCATTGTAAACATTCATGGATGCAAATTGATGCCGTGTCTGCAGGCACTGTAAATATTTTTATGTTCACCATCTTGAACTTTTCTTTTTCTATCCGTGAAGAAGGAAAAGACAAAAGAATAAGTGACACGGTGACTTGTTCCTGATGGGGACACGTTAAGTAGCCTAGAAGAGCCTGTAAGAGGCCTTTGAATCCTTACTCAGTTGTGCTGGTTTATAAATCCCTAGGGATTAGCCGGTCATTGACAACTAAGCCTGGGAAATGCATTTGGTACTGGTTCTTATTAATAAATGTTAAAAATACTTATCTAGCAAATTCAGTGCTGATTGGATAAAGATTTGAGCAAATCAAAATCCAACTCAAACAACAGCTTTCAAGTTTGGGAGGTTTTCTATCTGTTTCCAAGAAAGCACAAGGAGAAGCATTAATTGCAAAGCACATTTAAATACAAAAGACTCCATGGAGCATTCAATACTTGCTTATGTGAATTTTCAGGAGGGGAAAAAAAAAAAAGGTCTTTCATGCATACAATCTCCAACTACTCCTTTCCACTCAGAATTCATAATTACGCTTAATCTGCTACTCCTTTTGGCTCATTTACAGGTCCTCTTGGCAGGTAGTGAATGCAAAATCATTTTAATGGGGGGTCCCCTGGGAATAGAGCAAAAGTTTCGATCATTTACGGGTGGTTCACAATGGGGTATGGCCAGCTGTCGGGCGCCCTGAGCATGAAGACCACAGCTCCCTCAAAGCTGCCATTCGCATGTCTGTCTTCAGGTCAGCAACCTAGAAAGGAAGAGGCCACCTGTGAGAATGGGAAACCAGCCATCGAATGGACTGCCAGTGCCAAAGCCAGTCAGGAAAGTCCCAATGTGATAGGGCAATGCCCAGAGCGGGTGCACTCCTGTCTGCTTTCTTTTTGGCCAAGAGTTGCCCCAAGGGGCAAGTGTTAATGAGAATAAGGCTCCCAGAGATGGGAGATGCTTGGCTCCATCAAAGGGCCCATTCAAAGCCAAGCTGTCTCTACCACCCACTCAGGAGCTGCCAGACCAGCTCAAGTTACTCTCCACTCCACATACCTTAAAGGTACAGTTACTGGCAAACCCACCAGAAGGTCTGGAAGTAAAAGAGAAAGCATTTCCAATTGTGTGTGTTAGGTATCAACACTTTGTTGAATGCATTTTATCTGTGTGTATGTTCATTTTATTTTCTATTTAAAATAAACTTTACTTCCCATTTCAAAGAAAGTTGCTTCTCTATCAAACTGATTTACTCATTTATTTGCTCTATTTAATAAATATTCTTGAGTGGTTAAGGCATTAAATTACAAATCCCTTGTGCCTTTAAAAAAAAAAACTGTTATCAAAAAGATGTTTCTTAAGTTATTCTTTTAAAAAGGAATCTCTCAAGTTCCCAGCATTTTATAGACACACTCCATAGCTTTTTTATTACTTTTTAGGAAAAGCGTTTTCCAAACATAATGTATTATTGTTTACTCCTGATTTCTGTAGTCTTTTAACCTTATATATAATATATGTGTTTATATACATATATACATACACAAATGTTTATTTGTGAATTACTTATTAAGTACTTACTATGTGGTGAGCTTTGGACTAAATGCTGGGTGTAAAAGGAAAAGTAGGACACAGCTCAGACCTTCTGAAACACTACCAGAAAACAGGAAAATATGCTTGCGGACATGCTTGATGCTGAAAGCTATTAAAGACTCTAAAATTAATGTGTATTAGTCATAGCTCCGGGAGATGGTGATGGACAGGGAAGCCTGGCGTGCTGCGATTCATGGGTCGCAAAGAGTCGGACACGACTGAGCGACTGAACTGAACTGAACTGAAAGTCCAAAAGAAAAAGAAGTAACACAAGCAAAGATGTTATTTTAAAAACATGCCTGACTTGCCCCCCACCATTAGGCTTTGTGTGCATGCATGCTAACTCGCTTCTGTCGTGTCTGACTGTGTGACCCTATGGCCAGGCTCCTGTGTCCATGGGATTCTCCAGCAAGAATACTAGAGTGAGTTGCCTTCCTGACCCAGGGATCAAACCAGCGTCTCTTACATCTCTTGCATTGGCAGCCCAGTTCTTTACCACTGGTGCTACCTGTTACACTTTAGTTTTAATTAAAAAAAAAAAAAAAAAAACTATCAATAGCAATGTTTCTAAATTTCTATCCATCATCTCTATTTTATTTTGAGCTAACCCCTGTGACTGGAGAAGGAAATGGCAACCCACTCCGTATTCTTGCCTGGAGAATTCTGTGGACAGAGGAGCCTGGTGGGCTATAGTCCACGGGGTGGCAAAGAGTCAGACAAGACTGAGCTACTGAACACAGACACAAGCTCTACAATTAAGTCATGATCAGGGCTCACAGTAACCACATGTTGATTGGGAGCCAGAGCTTTGGACTGTTCAGACAGGGAGGCCGAAGATTCTAATATGTATGTACATACATAAAAGCTTGAGACACTTGTAGTGAGCAGGAAGATGTCTGGGGTTATTTGCTTGGGTTCTTAGGTAGCTTCAGATCCAAGCAGTCAACATTTAACTAAAAAGAGAAGAAGAAAATCCTTGATTATGAAAGCATGTTGTGTTTTTTTTAATTGTTTAAATTTTATATACTTTTTAATAATTGTATTTCATTTACAGTTATTACAAAATATTGGCTACATTCCCCATATTATACAATACAACCCTATAGCCTATCTTATACCTGTCTGACTTATTGCACTTAACACCTTCCAAGTCTATCCATGTTGTTGCAAATGGCAAGATTTCATTCTTTTTTTCTGGCTGAGTAATATTTCATTATATATGTGTGTATATATATATATATATACACACACACATGCATACCACATCTTCATTATCCATTCCTCTGTTGACAAATACTTGGGTTGCTTCCATATCTTGGTTATTGTAAATAGTGCTCTTATGAATATCTTTTCAAATGCTTCTTCATACATAAGGCACAAAAGTTACATACATACACACCCAGGAGTAAAATTGCTGGGTCGTATAACAGTTCTATTAGTTTCTTTGAGAAACTTTCATATTGTCTCCCACATCTGTACCAAGTTACATTCCCACCAACAGTGAACGAGGGTTCCCTTTTCTATACATTCTCGTCAACACTTGCTATTTGTATTCTTTTTGAAGATAGTCATTTTGACTGGTGTGATATGATAGCTCACTGTGGTTTTGATTTTCATTTCCCTGGTGATTAGTGGTGTTGAGTATCTTCTCATGTGCCTATTTGCCATCTGCATTTCTTTTTTGAAAAGATGTTTATTTAGTGCTTCTGCCCTTTATTTAATTGGGTTGTCTGTATTTTTTTGATATTGAGTTATATAAGCTGTTTACATATGTTAGATATTAATTCCTCATCCCTGGGAAACTTACAGAAAACCAAATTCAAAACAGAGTATAATTTTATATTTTCATTACAAGAAATGTTTATTGAACATTTTTAGGTTCTAGCATTTTTTTAATAATAGCTGACTAGAGGATATATCGGAGAAGGCAATGGCACCCCACTCCAGTACTCCTACCTGGAAAATCCCACGGACGGAGGAGCCTGGTGGGCTGCAGTCCATGGGGTTGCGAAGAGTCGGACACGACTGAGCAACTTCACTTTCACTTTTCACTTTCGTGCATTGGAGAAGGAAATGGCAACCCACTCCAGTGTTCTTGCCTGGAGAACCCCAGGGATGGGGGAGCCTGGTGGGCTGCCGTATGGGATCACACAGAGTCGGACACGACTGAAGTGGTTTAGCAGCTTAGCAGCAGAGAATATATAATCTCAGACACAAACACAAGTATTTCTAACCAACAGCAGTTAAGTGTTAACATCAGAGGATCTGGCTGAATAGCACTAGTCTTAAAATGTTTTTGTAGGCCTGAAATGGTATAAAAATAAAAAGTTAAACAAAAAAAGAAAAAGTTCCTCCCTGACTACCCAATCACCTTTCATTTCACTCACCTATTCATATTTCAGTTCTCTGTATTCTACTTGTTAATATGATTTGACATGATTTCTGACTTTTATGTAGTCCGTTTATCTGTAGATGTCTCACCTTCCCCCTAGAATGTAAGCTTACTGAGGGCAAGGAACTTATATGTCTTACCTTTAGTATAGGCTAAAATTAAAACATTCTATTTCTAACTTGTAGGTTCCTTGTCTGTCTCATCCTATTTGTCATTGCCATTCTAAGCTAAGCCAGTTTCATGCTTAGGATGGAAATATTTAATTGGGCTACTTCCATTCTTACTCTGGTGTAGATTATTTACTGATTAGCAGCAATAGTAATCACATACAAATGCAAATCAGATTTTAATAATTCCTTTAAAAGTACAATAGCTTCCCTTTTGTTGCTATTGCTAAGTCACTTCAGTTGTGTCCAACTCTGTGTGACCCCACAGATGGCAGCCCACCAGGCTCCCGCATCCCTGGGATTCTCCAGGCAAGAACATTGGAGTAGGCTGCCATTTCCTTCTCCAATGCATGAAAGTGAAAAGTGAAAGGCAAGTCACTCAGTCGTGTCCGACTCTTAGCGACCCCATGGACTGCAGCCTACTAGGCTCCTCCGTCTGTGGGATTTTCCAGGCAAGAGTACTGGAGTGGGGTGCCATTGCCTTAGACTTAGGATAAAATTCATAGTCCTCACCATGGTTTGTGAGGCGGCTGACTGCCTCTGAGATTTTCTGTTCTCCAATCTTCCCCTATTTTTGCTCAGCGTCACTTAAAGTGCTGTTTTCTGTGCCTCAGACACATTTTTCCAACATTCTCCCCCAGTCATTCATACCTCTGCTCAAATGTCACCTCTATTACTCTCCTTAATCTATATTTAAAGGGTTTTCCCCTCTCTATCCCACTAGCTCTTGTCCTTAATCTGAATCCTTTGAAAGTAAATTGCCCTTTTACCTCTAAACACTTTCTCTCCCATCGTCACTTAAAATGATTTAACTTGTATTTATATGCCTGTTTGTTTCCCCTATGAGAAGGTAAGTGTGGGTTTGCCAGAATGTTCATCACTTTATCCTCAACCTAGGCACTTAGTAAGAGATCAATTAATTTGTGTGAAATGAATCAACATTTAGTGCTTACTGTAAATGGTAACTATAATAATATAAATGAATATAATGGCTATTTTAGGAAACAACTTTTATACTTATCAAAGTCAGACCCAGATCCTTTGATTAGTGGGCTATACATTTATTAATGGCGACCCCAATTCTTTTATGAGATCATCCCTGTTCCTGTAATCCTAGGGTCACCTAATGCCATCTGAGTATGTTGGCAGGCTTCAAAGTACCCATCGGTATCCCATGGCCAGAACCCCGACCCTTTATTTGAGTCAACCTGGAATCCAGCCAAAAACTGGCCTAACTGTTGCCACCACAATACTGTGGTTTCCACAAATGCCTGAATATCTCTCAGGATATTCTTGGCATTCTAGGAGAGGTTCATTATTTTGCCTTCATGGTTTGGGGCTGGCAGAAACAGACTCTGAGGAAAGCGTCACCGTGACATAACTTTCCTGGAAAATGATAGATTATTTTCTCTATTGCTGTTCTCAAGTCCTCTTTCAGAAATTTTTCCCACATTGGTGGGAGTAGGACAGAAACATCTGTGCTTAATATTCAAAAGCCAAGTTTTATGTCCAAACTGCTGCAATCCTACAGGGGAGTTCCCACAAGGGAAACCAGTAGCACCTCAAATCCCTTAACTCCTCTGGTTCCATTACTTCATTTTATGTACTGATATATATCAAGGTCTCAAGGTCCTGTGGATGATCAGGTAAATAGACACTTGCCTTCGGAGGTAGGATGGCACATTGGAAAGAGCACAGGTTTACAGTCAGGCAGATTTTGTTTCTAACCTTAGATCTACTACTGACTTTGACTAACAAGTGACTTGGGATAAGTGACTTAATCTTGCTGCCCTTTTGATTTTTCAGGGGTTTTCACATCTGCCTCGGAAGGATTTGGGGAGGATTATAAGAGGAAACAGATGTATGCCACCCAGCCTGGAGTCTGATATACTGTCAATGCCCACTATTTAAGCATGCCTAGTGTATTAGCCCAGAGAAGGCGATAGCAACCCACTCCAGTGTTCTTGACTGTAGACTCCCGGGGATGGGGAAGCCTGATGGGCTGCCATCTATGGAGATGCACAGAGTTGGACACGACTGAAGCAACTTAGCAGGAGCAGCAGCAGCAGCAGTGTGTTAGCCTGGCACAGAGTAGGAACTCCATAAACATTTGTGGATGGTTGGGTGAATGAATGCCCACAAAACGTAAGCTCTGTGTCCCTTCTCCCACCAGCTTCAAACTCATTCCATCTACAAAACTTTCACAACAATAATGATAATGTGTGTTAAATTTTATGAATGTGAAGGACTTAAAACTGTCAGGGGAACTTCTCTGGCAGTCCAATGGTTAAGACTCCATGCTTTCACTGCAGGAGGAGGCATGGGTTGGATCCTGGTAGGGGAACTAAGATCTCGAAAGCTGCACTGCAACATACAGAGAGAGAGATGCATCTGTGATAACTGCCATAGAAAAATATCTAAAATGTATTAAGTGGAAAAAAGCAATATGCAAAACAGTATGTAAAATTGTATCAGGAAGTTTTTAGAGATGGATTGACTTTGACTTTCAGAGATAAAACAAAAAACAAGCAAAGAGAAAAGAACACAACTTTTTATCTATTAGCAAAAGCCTTAATTGGAAAGCCAAATTTCCTAGCAGATGGCACTTCCTGGGGGTTGCGGGGGGGGCAGCGTTTAAAAAGAAGCAAACTAATTCACCATTAAATTAAAGTAAGATCTTCAATTAATATATAAACCTGGGACCATCCATCACAGTCACTTATTTTACTGAGTTGTCTGATATCTGAAGACAGCTTGCATAAACTGAACTGATGTGGCAGGTCATTATACCCACCGACAGGGACAATCGTTCTTCCAAATACATATGTACACACACTTTTAGTCGTGTCAGACTCTTTTCGGTCCCATGGACTGTAGCCCACCAGTCTTCTCTGTTCATGGAATTTTCCAGGCAAGAACACTGGAGTGGGTTGCCATTTCCTTCTCCAGGGGATGTTCCCAATCCAGGGATCAAACTTGCATTTCCCATCTCCTGCATTGCAGGCAGATTCTTTATAACTGAGCCACCTGGGAAAAGACCCTATTCTTCCCAATCTCATTGTTTATGGCAGAGACTTATGTATATTCCTCTAAATCTACATTCTCTTATTTTCCAGGACACTACAGATAGACTACATTTTCCAGTCTACTTACAGTTAGATGTAGCTGTTGAGTAAGCTCTAGCCAACAGGAGGAATGAAGTATAGGTATACTTTGTTTTTTTGTGCTTTGCAGATTTTTTTTTTTTAGCAAGCTGATGGTTTATGGTAACCCTGCATTGTCAGATAGTGTTAATATTTTTATCAATAAAGTATTTTTAATTAAGTAGTGCACTATTTTTAGACAATGCTATTATAGTGCACTTACTAGACTACAGTATAGTATAAACATAGCTTTAGCTTTTATGTCACTGGGAAACCAAAATGTGTGTGATTTGCCTTACTGCGCTATTTGCTTTCTTGTAGGGGTCTGAAACATACCCTGTGGTATTTCTGAGGTGTGTTTGTGCCATTTTCTGTTATGGTCCACTGAAACAGCCCACTAAAGATCTTCCATGTTTCTCACCTCCTCTTTCCAAGAATGGAGTCAGACTCAGGCTGACCTTAGAAGCTGCAGGATATTAAATATAATTTGTGCTCTTGTGTGCTCAGTCATGTCTGACTCTTTGTGACCCCATGGACTGTAGCCCACCAGGCTCCTCTGTCCATGGAATTTTCCAGGCAAGATTATTGGAGTCGGTTGTTATTTCTTCCTCCAGGGGATCATCCCAACCCCGGGATCGAACCTGCATCTCCCGCACTACAGGCAGATTCTTTACCTGCCGAGCTATCCGGGAAGCCCCATTAAAGATAGCTACACTTCTTTAAACCTGGGTCCCAGAATGATTTCATGAAGATAAGCCATTTCATCAACCCATTCATCTGCTCTGTTATATGAGCAAGAACTAACCTATTGACTGAGTCATTATATATTTTGGAGTCAATTTGTTAGAGAAATTATTGTGTTCTGTTAGTACCCTGCAAAGAAGCAATCTTTTCCCATCATTCATCCCCTATAGAAATAAAAGAATGCAAAATTAACCAATGTCAGAGTGGGTAACATAAGGATAATCCTTAAATTGTTTTTATCTTAGAATTCCTTATCCCTAAAACATTTGAAGACCAATTATGGGTGTTTTCCATCAGTGTTTGTTTTGTTTTCTCACATTTCATGGGCCTCAATCTATCCTGCACTCAGCATTACTTTAGCTAATACTGAGACAAAAGCTTTTCATATTCATTTCCACATTTCTATTAACAGCTCTTAATTCCTTAACAGAGTTACTGTTCAACAAAAGTTATATCCAATACAGATTTCAAAAATCTGCGTTTTCTTCCTTTATGACATGTGATGAATTACTTGAGGGCACGGCTTAAGTCTCTTATTTAGGAACTTTGGGCCACAGTACATAGAGGGCCCTTGGTAAATATCAAACTTCTTGCAATCAGAGAAACACAGTTGTCTTGGGAAATACATTTTTGCATTAACTCAGTTTCTATACTTTGGTCAATCAGTGATACATATTGTGGAGCCAATATTTACACAGCGACGAAGTAGGCTGTTTACAAAATGAGATAAATGGAAATGAAACAAAAGAAACGGCCTTTGCTTTGATGAGTTCCAGGGAAGGCACACACAACGCCACAGTGGTACTGAGTTGGAGGATGTGACCCCAAGAAGGGGCTTGTCCTGAACTGCGGGACACTTGACTCCTTGGGTTTGGGTCCAGATGCATTTACACATCTTGCTACATCTGGGATGGTCCTTAAAGGCTATTTTAAGACTCAGCAGCATATAAGTCTCTTTTTTTTTTTTTTTAAGAAGCTTTCCTAAGCCTTTTTGTTACACAAAGAAAAAGCTGTTTCTCCAAAAATAAAGAGTTGCTGAAAGCCAGCAGCTTTTGATTTAACAGAAAACTCCAAACTCATCGATTTTAATCAACATTAAATTGGGAGATTTCAGGATCTTAGATTTTTGTACATTTCTTAACATCCAGTGTTTTAGAGAATATTTAATTAGATCAACTAACCTGAAAAAAAAAAAAAAATAGAGTCAGGAGAAAATACAGAGAAATGTCTTTAGGCTTACATAGAGGATTCTTTTATTCATCGTGAAAGCTGTAGGTTTATGGGACTGTAATCCAAGAAAAATTAGTTCATTCATCCTTAACCATATGCATAGATTTGCTTCTCATATTTTACTTGCCTACACTAATTTATAACTGTCAATCAACTTTTAAAACCTTGGTTATGTTTGATGATCTTGGTAAGGTTATAACATGGCCATGTTATAAAATCCTCCTCAAAATCATGATATTTCCTTCAGTGTTAATGTTCTCCACCTAAATGGAATCTTCTTCCCAAAATTGTATGCTCTTACTTGCTACAGGTCCCTGTGAGGGTCTTTGTAATAATTATGAACATAATTCACTTAAATACTATATGAAAACCATTAGTTAAAAGAACTGTTGCCGTTGTTGTTTAGTCACTAAGTTATGTCCTATTCTTCTGTGACCCCAGGGACCGTAACCCTCCAGGCTTCTTTGTCCCTGGGACTTCCTGGGCAAGAATACTGGAGTGGGTTGCCATTTCATTCTCCAAGGGATCTTCTCAACCCAGGAATCAAACACTCATCTCCTGCACTGCAGGTGAAATCTTTACCACTGAGCCACCAGGGAAGCCCCAGCAAAAGAATTAGTCAAATTTAATCAGTAAAAGGATTAAATTTGTTTTTAAGTTTTCTCATCCTTCTTGGAAGTTTTAATTATTGTGTTTCCTTCTCTAGTATGGCAGAAAAATTATTTACTAACATTTGAAAGTCCTAAAATATTCTACATATTGTTCAGAAGTTGAATCATAGCTACAAAACACTTGCGAATCTACCCCAGTTATGTGACTTGGTAACCACATGTGGGTGTGACCACATAATCCCTCTGCTTTTGAAAACAAAAATGATCACAAATGAACTTTCATATATATAAATGATTTTCTGTGTGAGGGGTTTTAAATTTTATTTCTTTATTGAGTAAAGAATACCATTGCATAATTTAAAAATTAAAAAATTTTAAGAGCTTTAAATGAACCATTTTATTTTCTTCCCTTTTCTAATGTATGTCCATACATTGTACGCACTGTTGTTCATTTCATGCATATTCTTCCGGAGTTTCTTTAGCAGGCACAAATACAAAATGCGTATTACAATTTCTGCATTTTTATCCTAGAAGCTACATACACCTCTATATCCTCATTCACATCTGTATCAAATAAAACACTGTAAATATTATTCATACTATCCTAAAAAAATCTCCAAATGTTTTAATAGGAATATACTTAGGGAAGGGGAAAACTGTGAAAACCTGAACACATGAACACATAATAAAAGGCAGAGACCAAATGAAAAAAAAAAAATCCTATGGATAAAGATGTGGTACACGTATACAATGGAGTATTACTCAGCATTAAAGAGAATGAAATAGTGCCACTTACAGCAACATGGTAGGACCTAGAGACTCTCATATTGAGTGAAGAAAGTCAAACAGAGGAGGAGAAATACTGTACAACAAACATCCCTTATAAGGGAATCTAAAAAGAAATGATACAAATTAACTTACTTACAAAACAGAAAGAGACTCAAAGACAGAGAAGGAACTTAGGTTGCCCAGGGGGAGAGGATGGGGGGAAGGGATAGTCAGGTAGTTTGGATGGACATGCCGCTATATACACACTGCTGTGTTTAAAATGCATAACCAACAAGGTCTTAACTATATAGCACATGGAACTCTACTCTGTTATGTGGCAGTCTGGATGGGAGGGGAGTTAGGGAGAGAATGTATATGTATGGCTGAGTCCCTTCGCTGTTCAGCTGAAACTATCACAGCATTGTTAATCAGCTACACCCCAATACAAAATGAAACATTAAAAGAAAAGAAAAAATTCTAATTGCAGGGCACAGTGGAAAAGCATTGGTTGTCTAGGGAGCTAGGTGACAATGAAGCTCTTGCAGGAGCTGCTGGCTAACCTTGAATGTGTGACTTAGAGTCATTTATAAAATTAGGGTGCAAACAAGAAGTAAATACATATATGTATTTTAAAGTTATTCAACCAATGCTGAACTTATACCAGTCCACTGCTGAGGATATAGCCTTGGGTGCAATGGAAAATTCCCTCTTCTCATGGTGTTTGCATTCTAGTGGGAGGGGGTGAGTTACTTGAGATGGGTGGTGAGAAAAAGTCTCTGTGCAGAGACCAAGTTTTAGCGGGTTCATGAGGAAACCTGCGGGCAGGGAATGTCTGGTGAGGAGAACCATGAATATCAAAACAAATGAACGTGGCAGAAATGCTCAGGAGACTCTCCAGGTCTAGTAGGACCTTGTGGTTTGTGGCAAGCAGTTGGACTCTTTTATGAGCGCGATGGGAAGCCACTGGACGTTTTTTTTTTTTAAGGAAACAACATGTTCTTTTTTCCTCCAGGATAATGTTTGTTAAGTGAATTCCTTCAAACCCTTTTGGTGACAGAATGCTCATATGGCAGATTTTGAGATAAAAGAGAAAATCTAACCTCCATCCCCTAGGTGGTGGGAGTTTCATGCTTGCTTTATAAAACACTATAATCAAATAACATCTGAATCTTGTCATCTAGGGTTATTCGCCTTTTTAACTATTAAAGTAACTCTTTAACCTTCAGTCTTTTCAATGGAGGAATTTGAAGAGTGAAAGGATAGATCAAAAATAAATGTCTTGAAAATTTGTGTGTTTTTCCTAGAGAAATAGATACATTTGTAGTTATAAGAAAGCGTAGTAGTTCTCCAAGACTTGAACTGTATTAGTATACAAGATCTCTTCTGAAAATCTAAACTTTTCTATTTTACAACATATCTCAGGAGAGAAAAGATTTCCCCAAAATAAAAGGTAGGTGTTTAAAATGCTTTTCTGCTAGGAAAGGATGTTTTTCAGTTTGTTGATAAGATAGATGTTACTGGAATATGCCTATAATGTTGATAACAAAGATTTGGTTTCATACATTAATCCAGAGTTACAAAATGTTATAAGTTCCAGAGAAAAAGGAACCAGAGGCATGAATTTCTCAAGAAAACAACAAAACATTCAAAGCATTTTCTAAAGGGAGTTTTAGTTTATTGTCTGTTGGAATGGTTCCAAATAGGAAAAGGAGAACGTCAAGGCTGTATACTGTCACCCTGCTTATTTAACTTATATGCAGAGTACATCATGAAAAACGCTGGGCTGGAGGAAGCACAAACTGGAATCAAGATTGCCGGGAGAAATATCAATAACCTCAGATATGCAGATGACACCACCCTTATGGCAGAAAGTGAAGAGGAACTAAAAAGCCTCTTGATGAAAGTGAAAGAGGAGAGTGAAAAAGTTGGCTTAAAGCTCAACATTCAGAAAACTAAGATCATGGCATCTGGTCCCATCACTTCATGGGAAATAGATGGGGAAACAGTGGAAACAGTGTCAGACTTTATTTTTTTGGGCTCCAAAATCACTGCAGATGGTGATTGCAGCCATAAAATTAAAAGACGCTTACTCCTTGGAAGAAAAGTTATGATCAACCTAGACAGCATATTCAAAAGCAGAGACATTACTTTGCCAACAAAGGTCTGTCTAGTCAAAGCTATGGTTTTTCCAGTGGTCATGTATGGATGTGAGAGTTGGACTGTGAAGAAAGCTGAGCTCCGAAGAATTGATGCTTTTGAACTTAGAGAAGACTCTTGAGAGTCCCTTGGACTGCAAGGAGATCCAACCAGTCCATTCTAAAGGAGATCAGTCCTCGGTGTTCTTTGGAAGGACTAATGCTAAAGCTGAAACTCCAGTGCTTTGGCCACCTCATGTGAAGAGTTGACTCATTGGAAAAGACTCTGATGCTGGGAGGGATTGGAGGCAGGAGGAGAAGAGGACAACAGAGGATGAGATGGCTGGATGGCATCACCGACTTGATGGACATGAGTTTGAGTGAACCATGGGAATTGGTGATGTTCAGGGAGGCCTGGCATACTGCAATTCATGGGGTCGCAAAGAGTCAGACACAACTGAGCAACTGAACTGAACTGAACTGACTGATTATTACTTCTGGTATGAAAAGCATAAAATCAAGTCTCTAAAAACAAGCTCTGTTTTTATGAATTTGCTATAGTTCCAGAATCACATTCAAAAACTTGTGTTTTGGGTTTTTTTTTTTTTTTTTCTGATATCTTTGTACCTACTGTTCTTTCTTATGGTCATCCTTTCCCAGTGGTGGGTAGGAAGAAAGCAGAGGTACAAAAGTTTTTCTGTTTGTTTCACTTGAAGAAAAAAAAAAATTCATCTTTTCCCATGAGTAATCTCTGGCCTCAATCTAGACTACACTACAAACAAAATGGTCAGCTGATCATAAATGCAGAAAAATTTCTCTTAGGCCCCTGGGTCAGATCTCTATGTCACCTCAAAACTTCCCAATCATTGAACTATAATAGGTGGTGGCCCCAGGTCATAGCTAACTTCAAGCTCAATGCCATTCTGCATCTGAACCATAGTCCCTTTTGAGAAGTGCAGAGTCTGAGAGTCAGATTCCCAGTTCCTTTGCACTTGATGTTGTATTGAGAATATATAAAAATATAGGTACAAAGGCAGACTGATTTCCTTTAGAACAATTGGAAGCAGCTAAATACATGATACAAACCAGTACTGGTACCATAAATAGTAACAAGACCGGAGGCTTCTCCTACACTCAGACCAGAAGTGGAATGCTTAAACAGAGGCATGTCTTAATTTGAGGACTTTTTCAGATGACCTCCAAAGGTCATACTAAAGAGAGATCCTCCTTTGTAATGCGGCAGAGTCACATATTAACAGATTTAAGAGAACAAGGACAGAGAAAGACATTAGAAACCACAAAAAACCTATAAGATCAAACCATATTTATGACTAAAAGTATGAAGATGTAGGTGTAACTCCTTTAGCCTAACTCCAAGCTTACCAATAATCTCCCCTGACACAGCAACCCATGGGATTTCCTACTTGGAGAAAGGTAGTGGTCAGTCTGTTACTTGTGTGGACACTTCCAACAGCTGCAGTTCTCATTGTGAATGACCACATTTGGCATCTGACTGTCCCCTCAGAACTTTCTTAGCTTGAGAATTATTGGCAAGAATAATACCACTCATCATCATGTACTAGACATTCCTACACTGGGTCAGGTGCTAAGCTAGGCACAAGTAGTTTTGCTTATTTTTCACAATAATCCTAGAGATACTTTCAATTTTGTCACATTTTTTCTTTCAAAATTCAATGCACATACTATCCAAATATTACCCCAGATAGAAGATACTGAGACCATATCAAGCCAGGGCACTTTACGGTCCTTACTGAGATTTCTCTGTCTACATATTTTTGGCTCACATCACAAAAGTAGAAACACCCATGCCATGTTAAAATGTTGAAGGAATCACCACTTAGTAATTAAGAAGGAAGAATTTTAGCATGAGAGGTGACTTGGACAAGTTTGTAATTCTAGGTAGATTTAAAACTTAAGATACCTAGTTTCATTTTTCCTCATTGTATTATGTTGCCTTCTAATCCAATATAAGGTTAGAGTTAGATTTCTTCTCTATTTAACAAAACCTGAGTTTCTCCAACGGGAGCATTTTTGCTTATCTGTTAAATGGAAATCTGACATAAAGATTTTATATTTGTATACTGGCTTGTGACATTAAGTATAGTCATCAAAGCAAATACAAACTTTCAAAATTGATATTGAAGATTGTAGAAAGTAAGTTAAGACTGCAGCCATGAAATTAAAAGACGCTTACTCCTTTTGGAAGGAGAGTTATGACCAACCTAGATAGCATATTCAAAAGCAGAGACATTACTTTTCCAACAAAGGTCTGTCTTGTCAAGGCCATGGTTTTTCCAGTGGTCATGTATGGATGTGAGAGTTGGACTGTGAAGAAAGCTGAGTACCGAAGAATTGATGCTTTTGAAATGTGGTGTTGGAGAAGACTCTTGAGAGTCCCTTGGACTGCAAGGAGATCCAACCAGTCCATTCTAAAGGAGATCAACCCTGGGATTTCTTTGGAAGGAATGAGGCTAAAGCTGAAACTCCAGTACTTTGGCCACCTCATGCGAAGAGTTGACTCATTGGAAAAGACTCTGATGCTGGGAGGGATTGGGGGCAAGAGGAGAAGGGGACGCCAGAGGATGAGATGGCTGGATGGCATCACTGACTCGATGGACGTGAGTCTGAGTGAACTCCGGGAGTTGGTGATGGACAGGGAGGCCTGGCGTGCTGTGATTCATGGGGTTGCAAAGAGTCGGACACGACTGAGCGACTGAACTGAACTGAACTGAAGTTAAGAGAGGGAAAAAAAATTGAGAGAAATGTGACATGAAATTTACCTAAGAAATAAGGTTCAGGGGAGATGTTGCAATAATAACAGAAAAAAAGTTTGATTAAATCTAATTAAATCTCTCAATTAATGTTCAAAGTGGTGCTACAAGAGAATCCTCAGTGGAAAGAGCCCTGGGTAACTAAACTTGCATTTGACCTCATCCTTCTTCATATTCTCAAAGAATGGTGTCAAAGTTTTTGTTTTTAATATTGACAAAAGTTATTTTGGAAGAAAAAATTATATAAGGAAAATGACATGGACTTTGGAGGCAAACAGTCCTGCACTTGGCTCTGCTGCTTTAGAACAGCATGACTTAGGATAAAATTCCCTGTTCACAAAAAGGAGATAATGCTTTCCCCTGACCTCTCCATAGAACAGTACCAGGGGGCTTCAGTCTACGAGTCAGAGACTTGAGCAGAGCAGAGTACATCTGATGCGGTAAGGATAATACCAAGGACACAATTACTTTGTCTATGCTCACGTAGCCTCAGGGATCTGGTTTGTACTCTCTAAGTTTTAATTATTTTCTCCTCGTAACAGCTCCTGAGGTAAGAAATAAAAGCTCCTTGGGGGCAGGACGCTTTTCTAGTTTTTCATTTTCCTAGCTCTAATGTCTTCAGTGTCTTGCTGTTGTTCAGTCACTCAGTTGTGTCTGACTCAGACAACCATTTTGCCTTTCTTTTTCTTTGGGATGGTTTTGATCTCTGCCTCCTGTAAAATGTCATGAACCTCTGTTAATAGTTGTTCAGGCACTCTGTCTATCAGATCTAATTCCTTGAATCTACTTGTCATTTTCACTGTGAGGGATTTGATTTAGCTCATATCTGAATGGCCTAGTGGTTTTTCCTACTTTCTTCAATTTCAGTCTGAATTTGGCAATAAGGAGTTCGTGATTTGAGCCACAGTCAGCTCCTTGTCTTGTTTTTGCTGACTATATAGAGCTTCTCCGTCTTAGGCTGCAAAGAATATATTCAATCTGATTTTGGTATTGACCATCTGGTAGTGAAATCTGGAGAGTACACAAATGTTAGAGGGAAAACAGTCTCTACAGTGTTTGAAAGATACAGTTTACATGACTCTTTAGTATTGGATATGACAGCATAAAGGAGATAATATAGGGAACTTTTCTTTCCTATCAAAAGAAACTCTGAAAGCCCAGCAGTCTTAGTTTCTCAGTCCTGTCTGACTATTTGTGACCCCATGGACTGTAGCCCATCAGGCTCCCCTGTCCATGGAATTCTCCAGGCAAAATTACTGAAGTGAGATGTCATTTCCTTCTCCAAGGGATCTTCCCAACCCAAGGACTGAACCTGGGCCTTCTGTATTGCAGGCAAATCTTTACTGTCTGAGACACCAAATAACCCTAAAATCTCAGGCATAGTTCCTTGGAAATGATCCTTTTCCCTAGACTGGGGTAGGCTAACTATGGCAGATTGCCTGTTTTTCATACAGTTCAAGATATAAGAATATTTTTTGCCTTTTTAAATGGTCAAAAAAATCAAAAGAATGATATGTGAAAATCACAAGAAATTTAAGTGTCAGTCTCCATAAATATATTTAATTAGAGCCCAACCACACCTACTTGTTACTTGTCATCTATGACTGCTTTCATGCTACAATTTCAGAGCTGAGTAGTTGGGACAGAAACAATATGGCTGGTAAGCCTAAGATATTTGTTTTTTCCCAGAACAAGTCTGTCATCTGCTCTTAGACAACATATTTGCATTATTAGTGGTGACCTAACCAGCATGCAATGATGCCTTTGTTGTGGAATTATATGAGGAGGCCAGTACATTTTGTCTGTACTAACAGCATGTCTCTAATAACTGCATAATATTCCACACTAATTATCTATATCTATGTACCAACATGGGAGAATACTAATTGATGCGGGTTTTTAAGAAACAGGATATCATAAGAAGCTGATGCTTTGACTCTGAGCCTTTAGTCATTAACTTTTTCTGGATTATTTATCTTTTTGAGATGAGGACTATAAGCTTTTTGTTATACATTGAACTTTGGCCCCATCCAAAATTCATATGTTGAAGCCCAAACCCCCAGTACCTCAGAATGTGAATGCATTTGGAGAGTTTTTAAAGAGGGAGTTAAGGTTAAATGGGGTTTCCCTGGTGGCTCAGTGGTAAAGAATCCACCTGCCAATGGATGAGACATGGTTTCAACCCCTGGGTCAGGTAGATCCCCTGGAGAAGGAAATGGCAACCCACTTCAGCGTTCTTGCCTGGGAAATCCTATGGATGGAGGAGCCTAAGGGGGCTATCGCCCATGGGGTCACAAAAAAGTCAGACATGACTTGGTGACTAAATACCAACAAAGGTTAAATGAGATCATATGGGTGGGTGCTAATTGAATTTGATTGGCACCCTTCTAAGAAGAGAAAATTTGGACACACAAGAAGATAACAAGTATACATCCACAGAGAGAAAAGACCCCGTGAAGAAGCAGCAAGAGGATACGTATCTGTAAACCAAGGAGAGAGGCCTCAAAGGAGGTCAGTGCTGCCTACACCTTGACCCTTGATCGAGCACTTACTTTCAGCCTCCCAAATTGTGAGAATGCAAATTTCTGCGGTTGAAGTCACTCAGTTGACACTAATTTTTTTATGGCAGACTTCACTCCATACACAAAATTATACATATGATTTTTTTGCGGGGGTGAGGGATTGGTCTTCTTGAAAACCACATTGTCCATGGGCTTCTAGTTTAAGAACTTTTCTAGAACAATTATTGGCTGTCATTATTTGATATTAACCTTGCTTAACTTGGAGTTGCAAACTATTTCTTAAACAGTTCTTTATAAGTTCTAGCAAAGGAGGCCTGAAGCTTATAAAAACTTGTTTGAAAATCAAATTTCTGTAATTCTTTAATTCAGCAGCCTCAGGAAGGCTGTGACTGAAGAAACAGATAAACCAGCCAGGTCTGCCCAATCCATCCTGGGACTAATGAGTGACAGACAGATGTCTCAGCCAGAGTCATAAAAAAATTCTCCTTCTTCCATCTGACCAGCTCCATCAGCTTTTAATTAATTCCCTATCCTTATCCTCAATAAGACTGGCAGTCTTTTAAGTCTGCTACTAGCGGAAAATAAAGTCTATGTCACTCTTTAGCTAGCTCTGTGATATTCTGATTTTTCTTTCTCTGTAGTTAAGGTTTTACATTTGTTTCCTTGTTTTGTCTTGTAAACTGCTTTAAAAAGAACAAGGTGCTCAAACGCCTGTGGTTTCCCAGGCCCTCTCATTTGCTCTCAGAATCTGAGGATCTCTTATTTATGCTTGGCAGCCATGCAACAGTACTTTATTTGTTTCTTTATTCCCCCTCTGTCTCTTGCGTTTTGATCAACAACAACCTGTGGTCCTTTCCTATTTTCTGTGCCTGAATATTTTATCACTAGCTTTGATTGAAGGTCTTTTGATGTGATTTTTATAATGTAATCTATCCTTGGTTTATTGTATGTTTTCATCATCATTTGGAAAAGAGTGTTTTTATGTAGTGCTTTACAGTAGCCACTATCTCCATTTTATTGTCAGTTTTTAACTCAGAAATGAAGTGTGAGAGATGCTATCTCTGTTCTGAAGAGCCTAATTAGAGAGGAGATGGCAAATATTTTTACTATACCATATTTCAGTTTAAGCTTCAGCAAACTTCCAGATCTCACAGACTTCCAGCCCTTTAAAAATAATTCAGCATCATTTCTATGCTTAAGATATTCAAGTTGAGGCATAGTAAAGCTTGGTGGTTAGAAACATGTACTCTGGCAGGAGACTGTATAGGCTCAAATCTCAGTTCCCTGCTACACGTAACCTTGGCTAAGTTTCTTAAACACTCATTGCCTCAGCTTCCTCATCTGAATAATCCAGATTATCCAGATATTTAGATCTGAGAATATTTGGGTCAACCTCATAAAGTTGTTGTGAGTATTAACATAAGAATTAAAGACAGCCTGTCACAAAGTAAACACCATGGAAGGGTTTGCTGTGACCAAATCTGCGTAGTTTTGCTTATACAGGAATCATTTAACATCCTTATAACTCAAACTTGGCATCCTTGCCATGCAATCAGTGTTATTGAAGAGATAGACATTAGCTAAATTTGCCCATGTGGTTCTATATTCCTGAATCTGGTGGGATCAAAGACAAAACTATTTTATTCTGAACTGTGTACCATAATGAATTACATTAAAAGGCTCTAGTGTATTGGGGGGATCTTGTTCCAGGTCATTCAAATTACATTAAAGTTATACAAATCTAATAAGTTATCTTCCTCAGGATCCTGTTCTAAGACATTCAAATTGCATTAAAGTCATACAAATCTAAGATATTATTTTCCTCTGTTGATTTTACAAAGACTGACAACTAGGCTCCGTTGCTTATTGGTAGGAATCAATTGGAAATTCTTATATGTTATGTTCTCATGTAATTTAAGATGCTTAATCAATAGGTTTATAAATCTGTGAGAAGGGATTATATATAACCAGCAATATTTTTAAAAAGGACAAGAATGGGCAGTAAACTTAAAATAAGATGGTTCCCCAGCTGCATTATCAGATGATGAGCAATGAACCCTCCTCTTTGGATAGTTTTCTCCAAAGTGGTCATTTTCTTTTTTTGGATACAGTAAGAAGAGAGTTTCCCCAGTATTCACAAATATTTTCTAAATAACGCAAAAATAACAAAACTGGGCTATCAGACACAATGAAATGAAAATTTCTGATGAATTTCTGAACTCATAGTGAACTCATAGTCTAATAATTTAAAAGACTTTTAAAGACTAGGTTAAATTTCACAACTGAAATATTAGCCCAAAATGAGTCAGTCAGGTCAGCTTCTAGCACTTTAGCTTCTGGTAAGTATCTCCTCAAGAATCTAGTTTATTCCAGACATCTTCAATCAGACTTTGTCTTTTGTTTCCTTTAGAAGTTTACTTGTTTGAACAACATGTGAAGCTCTAGGTAGAAACCTTATAATTTAGTCACTAAATAAAAATATCATGATATTATAACTTGTGGGCTAAAGCTGCAGAACCTAAGGGGTACATTGCAAAACACTGTACATCTAGTAATGAAGGAAAAAATAGAGAGCTTGGCACTGAGTTTGCTACCTGCTTTCGGTTTCCATTTACCTTCTAGTCCCAGCTCCCTCCAGTCTTTGGCTCAATTGTACACTTGGTAATATTTCGCAGTAAATTCAATGGAAATGTTCTTGCTCATTGCATGTGTCACCATCCTTTCCTGCCATGCTCACTTTACTTCTTCACCTGGATGACTGCTGCCATCCTGCCAACCTTATCTAGACATCATAAGTGAAAGAAGTGACACCCACAACAATGCCCTCTATTCTTTGGCTGCCTACTTGCCCTCTCTGATCTCAGAGAGCCTCTAAAAATCTGCAGGCTTGCACTCTTCAAATGGAGCAGCGGGAGAGCCCAGTGGTTCTACTTGGGGGTCTTGGAGTTCAATTTCTTAGATACAAATTCCAGCTCAACCAAATTACTTGCTTGAGCAGTTTATTATAAAAAATATTTTTTTCATTATTTTTTACCTAACATTTATGCCAAAGTCTCCTTGTCTTGGTGCTGTGCTTAGTTGCTCAGTCATTTCTGACTCTGTGACCCCATGGACTATAGCCTGCCAGACTCCTCTGTTCACGTGGATTCTCCAGGTTAGAATACTGGAGTGGGTTGCTATGCCCTCCTCCAGGGGATCTTCCCAACCCAGGTATTGAACCCAGGTCTCCCACATTGCAGGCATATTCTTTACCATCTGAGCCACCAGGGAAACCCCTCTTTGTCTATAAAATAAAGATAAAAATTATGATGCATGTAAAACATGCCTATGGTGCATATCTTCCTTGTAAGTATGTGTACACACACACTTGTTGAATCTGAGCCAGATATAAATGACAATCTGAACAGTGGAATTCTTCTCAAAGGTATTGAACTTTTTAACTTGCACAACAGACCACTTTGGCAGCATGCTAAATTCTGAACTCCTTCTCAGAAAAGTGTTTTTAAATACATGAAATGAAATGTGTTTGGGGTTAATTACAAAAATCCGTTATATTCAATTACAACTTCCAAAGTATTTTAAAATAAATTTGTGACACAGTAATACTGTTTCTTTCTCATTAATTGATAAAATGGACTGACATATCTAACTACTGTTAATTTTAAAGAAGTGATAATATTTGAACAACACAATGAGGTTGCTGAAGCAACAGTAATGCAATATGAAAATAACCATGATTGCTCTGGTACCAAATTCAGAAGCACTGCTGATACTACAGCGATGTGCTGCTTTGATGAATTATTGAAGGAAATGCTAAATTTCCATTAGAGGCTAGTGAAAATATAGATGTAATGGTTTCCTATCTAAGTTCCCAGATCCTCTTCATCTAAGGTTTAGGTGTGCCAGTTTGAAGCTAATTCATAAAAATTATAAAACTCCATAAAAAAATTGATAAAAAACTTCCATGAAGTTTCCTAACAGAAACCACAATCATGATTGTATGAAACTGCTAATTGTATCTTTTTTGTTTATGAGCTTTACAGGGAAAACCAGCTTCCACAAGAGGGACAAGTAATGATTGTCCAGTGGGGTTGATTTGGATTAACAGGTTGTGTTGTTTCAGAAGCAAAATGACCTTTTCTGACCTTTCCTAATGGTTTCTTCAAACATGGTCCAATTTAGAAACCTCCTACTTAATGGCTTAATTATTGCATTCAAAAAAAAATAAATATGATACTTTGGCTTTAGTTAGAGGGGAAATATGTCCCATTTACAAGGCTGGCACAGTGTCGAAGTGTGAGGCAATTTGCACTAGAGAAAGATCTCTCTCCTTTGGGCTCAAGCCAATAATCTTGATAATGCTCCCTTTTATCTGAGCAAAGCCTGTACCCATGCCCTGCTAATATAGTCAGCCTCTTTTAATTCTAATTTTTCCTTTTTAATATAATACTAAAAGCAAATAAAATTCTGCATTTCCAGTTCCTATCTTTTAGACATCATGAATTTGCACCGGCTTGTGTGGGGAAGGTACAAGAGACATTCAGTATTTAAACCAGTTGACCATCTTCAACAGAGAATTCTAAATCATCTGTATAATTCTAAATTTAAATTTTTCTTTTAGATCATTGAAATGAGAGTAGTTAGTTTATTTAAACTAACATGGTAACAGGACATGAAAAATGCAGAAGACCTGAACAAGTCTCTTCCTGGTAGGCGACCTTTGAACAAGTTTTGTTGTTGTGCTCAGTCATGTCCAACTCTTTGAGACCCCATGGACTGTAGTCCGCCAGGTTCCTCTGTCCATTGGATTACCCAGGCAAGATACTGAACTGGGTTTCTATTTCCTCCTCCAGAGGATCTTCGCAACCCAGGGATCAAACTCATGTTTCTTGAATCTCTGCGTTGGCAGACAGATTATTGACCACCGGGTCACGTGGGAAACCCTTTGAACAAGTACTACCTGTGAAAACAAGGACAGTGCAACATTCCTCACGAAGCTGTTGGAAGGAGTCAAATGGATATTTTACAAATATCCATTATATAATTTGGAGAAGGGCATGGCAACCCACTCCAGTATTCTTGCCTGGAGAATCCCATGGACAGAGCAGCCTTGTGGGTTACAGTCCATGGGGTCGCAAAGGGTCGGACACTACTGAAGAGACTTAGTATGCATTATATAATTACAAAATTCCATGCAAATAGTAGCTCTCATTACTGGAGTATCCACATTATTTCTTCAATTTTACTTCGTTGGTCAGAAACTATTGTATGTAATGGTAAAAAGTATGTAACACTCGGTGTAAAAATAATTTCATTTAGTGGAAATGAAATAAGTAAATTTCAGAAAAGAGGTTTCTTTTTGATAGATTGGGAACTGTCGAATCTTATAGAAATCTATAGAACATTTGAACTGCCAATATTTTAAAATATCTGTTTAAATACTAGTATAAAAATGATGATCCAACAGCTGTCCGACTCTGTGAAGACTGGCATAGACACTCCCAACTATCTACTAAGACTGTCAAGTGTAAAGTTTTAGAGGACATGTTTCGTGTTTAAGGACTGGTATCATATGCTTGGTAAAAAGAAGGAAATCTATTCTAACTCAGCTGCTGTTTCCACCCCACCCCAAACATCTGAAATATCAAACTGAATTGGGTTCTTGTTCAAGGTATTATGAAGGTCAGTTTTCTCAATACTCAAAAGCTGTGAGATCCATGGAGGAGTGCAGAAAAATGCTTTACAGACGGACTGCACATTTACAAAATATATGACCCATGAAATCCTGGACTCAAAACAAAAAGAAGTTCCAGGTTCCCGAAATGATGAAAGGTAGAAATTTGTCCTTAATTATGGTGTAAATCTTAGTGAAGACATCTCTATTCAAATGGCATTCTGCTCTCACCATTCTGTTCATTAACTTTTCATTCTATGCGATGTTTTGGACTATTAATTCTGGTCAATAAGAACAGCTCGATAATTAGTTTTGCAGTGTTTGTCTTGTGGAGTTTTTCTTTTTCTTACTCAAAAGAGCTGGGCATTTATGAATAAACAGTAACAAGCTTAATCAAACTTATAAATGTGAGACATTTATAAGCAGAAACAAGAAACCTAAATAGCATTCATAATGCAATTTGATTTCCAAAGTCTTCTTTCCCGTTATGTAGTATTATTAAAACTTAAAAATGTGTCATAACAATGCCTTATAAACTTCATCCTAGAAATTACAATTGGGGATTGTACCCAGGCAAAAAAAAAATAGACATCTAAGGCTATGATATATGATTATTTTTAAGTGATAAAACTTCACAATCTTTATAAGGGAGTCCTGCAATCTGAAGTTGACTTTAAGAAAATGAGGGTTCATTTCAGAAGAACTGTTTGAGGCATGTGCTTTAAAAAGCTAGGTTGTTTCCCCTTAAAATATAGTCTCTGATTTGTCACAGCTCATCTTTACAGCTAAGTCATGAGGCCAGAAGCTGAATGCAGGGCTTTTTCTAAACCAGGTGGACCTTATTTTCACAGTCTCATATCCAGTTTGCTGTCTGTCATCACACAGACTTAATGTCGGGAACTGACAGGTTTCAAATATTGATGGACAAAACGCTGGTGGCTTCAGAAACTTGGAACTTGCCCAAAATATCCAAATCCTGCATGTCTGTAAAATCAGCCAGGAAAACAGGCTGTTTTGTGAAATGTCCACAGCCTCTTATTTTCACGTGCGATTTTAAAAAAATACCACAGGAGAGAAAACTGCCCTTTTGATATTTTAACCCATGAATGTTTTGAAGTTTCACCACCTGGCATTAGAATCTAGTTTCAAATAGGTACTACCCTTCTGCTAGAGAGACAGAATAAATGTCTTCAAATGTATTTGGCACTTCGAAAATGTACTTTGAGAGTATTTTTTATTCACTTTGTTTCCTTTAATGCTTTTTTTCTATTTTTCTACAGTCACGATATTCAAGAGGGAATATGAAATTCACTTTCTACTTCAGAGAGCGTCATGACCTCTCAAATAAGCCTCCCATCTGTGTGGCCTTCTATACTTTTGTGACAAGTACACTACCCAGAGACATGTATGTCTCAAAGAGATCCATGTTCCTATTTTGTTTTGTTGCCTACTGCATTTTTTTTTCTCTCCTATGAACTGAGGGAGGAAAAGAAAGTTACATTAGTATTGGTTCTGTATGTGAATAGTATGAAAGCTCTCATCCAATCTAACCTAGAGGAGTGATTTAATTTTCTTAATTATTCCATGCTCATCAACTGCCCATTTTTTGTAACTGGTATTGGAAAATAATAGAATGCACAAAAGCTGAACATTCCATACTATCTTGCCTTTCACTTATTTTTAATTGGAGGATAATTGCTTTATAATGTTGTGCTGGTTTCCGCCATATAACAACATGAACCAGCCATAAGTATAATATGTCCCCTCCCCCAGGAAACCCCCTCCCACCCCTCTAGGTTGTCACAGAGCACCGGGCTGAGGACCCTGAGTTATAAAGCAACCTCCTATTAGCTACTGATTTTATGGTAATATATATGTTTCAGTGCTGCTCTCTCAATTTGTCCCACCCTCTCCTTCTCCTGCTGTGTCCACAAGTCTGTTTGTGTTTGCATCTCTATTCCTGCCCTGCAAATAAGTACAAAGCTACAGTAATCAAGACAGTATGGCACTGGCACACACACAAAAAAGAAATATAAAACAATGGAACAATATAGAAAGCCCAGAGATAAACCCATGCACCTATGGGTACCTTATCTTTGACAAAGGAGGCAGGAATATACAAAGGAGAAAAGACAGCTTCTTCAATAAGTGATGCTGGGGAAATTGGATAGCTACATGTAACAGAATGAAATTAGAACAATTCCTAACACCATACACAAAGATAAACTCAAAATGGATTAAAGACCTAAATATATGTCCAGACAATATAAAATTCTTACAGGTAAACATAGGCAGAACAAACACTCTTTGACATAAATCACAGCAAGATCCTCTTTGACTCACTTCCTAGAGTAATGGAAATAAAAACATACTATCTTTCAAAAGTTCTACTGTGTATGTGTGTGTGTATTTAATATACAATATAGAACCAGGGTGCGTCTACTTGAAATTCTAATGCTGAAGGAGAGAGCTGATTTCAGGATTTGAATAATTTCATTTAGTCAATAAAAGGATAAATCATTCTCCAACAGCTATTTTTCCTTGACTCGACTTTGGATTAAAAATTCAGTCCATCTCAGAGAAGCACTTATGCAAATACGGTGTTAGTGGTGTGGCTGATCACATTAGAGCCGCGGGTTACCAGATTACCTGGGTGGCTGTGATGAAAAGATCAGTCCGTTTTCATGCTGAGACGGAATGATGCAACGCATTGTCGCAAGTCATCAGCAAATGTCATTTTAATAGGACTACAAAACATTGTGATATCAACCACCTGAAACAAATCTTCTGGATGTTTAAATACACTGATTCTTCCCTGGGGGCCAATGAAAGATGTAAAAAGAAACTCAAAAAGAATGACTTGATCTTAAAGTAGCAGCATCTAGACAGTAGAATTTTCCATTTGTTTCAAGCTGTAAACTAACTGATATGGCCAGAGGACAAGTGATGCTGATGGATGATTAATTCTGTGGATTAATTAAGACTGTGGATGATTAATTCCCAAAAAACTTCAGTCAGTTTTCAACCTGTGTGCTGGAGGCCTGGAGAACAGTGGAGAAGATTTTTTTAATGGCAGAATAATAATAATAATAAATACAAGTATGCTATTTACCCCTCTATTAATGAATTTGAAAGAAAGAAATAGCTCAAGGCAATGAGGAATACTGCCAACAGTAGTTATCAGACAACCTAGACTTCTGTAATTCTTAGACAATCAAATCTGGCATTTTCTCTATTAGAAATACTCGAAAATGCTTTTGATACCACGCAGTAGTTTCTTGATCACAGTATCCTATGATCCTTCTAGAAAAAAAAAAGAAAAAAAAAAGCAGAACAGGCCCCAAATTATTTTAACACAAATTTGAATCCAACAGCAAAACTAGATGAGTACCCAGGATTGTTGCAGAATGCTACAGTAACTAGGTAATAATTGTGACTTCCTTTTCAAAGAACAGCCTCTATAAAGTATGCCTAAAACATGAAGATTTTCTTCTCTGTTTTCACAATCAGAAATTTTAAATTATGTTCATAACATAATTTGTGTTTGTTTTAATATGAACACATGTTAGGAAATTCTTTGGAATATATCAATACCTTTCAAAGTGATTAAAAGAACTAGGCTGAATTAAAACCTTTTTTTTCTTGACTTGAATTAATCAAATTTAGAAATATCTCTGTATGTGACACTTAAGAATTTACATAACCTGTGGTTAATGGAAATAAGGGCATCCTTTCTTTGTTACTCCTGTTTATATTATGTTTATTATGTTATTGTTTACCTTAGTTTGAGAACAAACCATGTATTAGCTTTACTTGGCTGATATTAGTAAATGTCTATTTCCTATATGTAAGGACTGAACTTATTAATTTATGTAAAAGTGAAACACTGCAGTAGCAGAAAAAAATATAGCGCTGGCTCTTTAGCCAAAATAAGCACTGTAGCATGGACATATTTCTACTACTGCCAAATAAAAAAGTGATGATTAAACAAAAATGATGATATACGGAAAAGTGCATTTAAAACTTTTCAATGGCATTTTGGATGTGCTTTTACCACTTTACTTCAAATTATTAGAGACTTAGAACAGAAAAAGAGGAGAAAGTTGTAGAGTAAAACAATCAATTTGATGGGTCTTTTGGGTGCCCTTTAAAAAAGTAATTTTAGGGCAGCCTTGCAAACCCTTATTGTTTAAGGAATACCATTCTATCACTTTCTTAAAAATACAGAAGAAGGCAAATATGAAACCACAAATGCTTTGGCTAGAACAACAGAGAACTTCAGTAAAGCCAGGAAAAGGAATCTTGCAAATGTGTCTGAGATTTCTGTTGAACTGCCCTGGCTAGAAATTTAATCAATGGGCTACTGAAGACAACCAGGGACATTATCCACCTACGAGGAGTATCCCAAGTTTCTCTTATTTGGAGATCCTCAGAATATGAAAGTGTTCTTGAAGTGTTCTGACTACAGATGAGAGTCAGTCGTCACCTTTTAAGCTATTTTGAGTTCAGAGTTATTTCAGATTTAATAAAACAATGCCATATAAAATGACAAAGATTACATAAAGCATAATTCTGCAAAGACTTAGGAAAAAAATAAAAATAGCTTGTTTTTTCTACCATCGTGTGTTCTCCAACCTCCCTCACTTTGTCGCCTCACTTTGTGGATACATGTTTGCATCCACAAAAATAAAATATTCTCCTCAAAACAATCAGAAATGGGATATCTATGTTTTTGTGCTTGAGAAAACATGAAAATGTTCTCCTTTACCTACTGTTTATTTAAATTACGCTAGTCTCTATGGGAGAACATTTTTGGCTTGTTACCTATCTTCCCTTTCAAAATGATGATCAGCTACTTTCTCCCACTGATGAAGATTAATTCCATATTACACTCTGAAAATAATAACATAATCTTAAAACCTAATGCAAGTTCTCTACCGACAACTGATTTTCTTATCTAACTCTTAGGAGTTATTTAATGTAACTTATTATTTAATGTAACTTATTCCTAATATTTTATTCTTGAAATTGTCCCAGTATATAGATCTTTCCTTTAAATACAGCACCTCTTGGCCAAGTGGCAGGAGGGAATCAATTGCTTAAGAGAAATGCACATTAATTCTAACTACCAGTACTGCTACTACTGCCTCTAAGTCACTTCAGTCGTGTCTGACTCTGTGTGACCCCATAGATGGCAGCCCACCAGGCTCCCCCATCCCTGGGATTCTCCAGGCAAGAACACTGGAGTGGGTTGCCATTTCCTTCTCCAATGCATGAAAGTGAAAAGTGAAAGGGAAGTCGCTCAGTTGTGTCCGACCCTCAGCGACCCCATGGACTGCAGCCTACTAAGCTCCTCCATCCATGGGATTTTCCAAGCAAGAGGACTGGAGTGGGGTGCCATTGCCTTCTCCGAACTACCAGTACTATAACACAGCAATTTTATAAATCTTAACCAAAAAGAAAAAAAAAAAACTTTCATTTTAACCACATCATTGTAAGAATGTATTCTAAATTGTGTGAGTTTAAGAGATTGAAATTACCTAGATGGGCAGGACTGTGCTCTTAGGGATGATTCAGCACATGAAGTACAGCCATGGAGCCCAGTGGAGGGTAGAAGGATAATCATATTGAAGAAAGTGCTTCCCCAGGCTTTCCTTGGGATTCTCAAAGTAAAGAAGAAGGTAGGGAATAATATCTGGATTTCTCACTGTTTGTGAATGAGTAAGATAAAGCTTGCTCAGGATGCCATCTGACGTAACATAGGCTTTGGAATTTGAAGGACTGGAAATTATTTTTTAATTGTATGGACCTATTTCCAACTTTTATTTCAGTTCATTTCAGTCACTCAGTCGTGTTCGACTCTTTGTGACCCCATGAATTGCAGCACGCCAGGCCTCCCTGTCCATCACCAACTCCCAGAGTTCACTCAGACTCATGTCCATCGAGTCGGTGATGCCATCCAGCCATCTCATCCTCTGATGTCCCCTTCTCCTCTTGCCCCCAATCCCTCCCAGCATCAGAATCTTTTCCAATGAGTCAACTCTTTGCATGAGGTGGCCAAAGTACTGGAGTTTCAGCTTTAGCATCATTCCTTTCAAAGAAATCCCAGGACTGATCTCCTTCAAAATGGACTGGTTGTATCTCCTTGCAGTCCAAGGGACTCTCAAGAGTCTTCTCCAACACCACAGTTCAAAAGCATCAATTCTTCAGAGCTCAGCTTTCTTCACAGTCCAACTCTCACATCCATACATGACCACTGGAAAAACCATAGCCTTGACTAGACGGACCTTTGTTGGCAAAGTAATGTCTCTGCTTTTCAATATGCTGTCTAGGTTGGTCATAACTTTTCTTCCAAGACATTGCTATTAAGAACTATGTCCAGGGCTTCCCTGATGTCTTAACGGTAAAGAATCCACCTGCTAATGCAGGAGACACAGGTTCAATCCCTGGTCCGGGAAGATCCCACATGCCTCAGAACAACTAAGCCCATGTGCCACAGTTATCGAGCCTGTGCTCTAGAGCCTGGGAACCACAACTACTGAGCCCTTGTGCTACAACTACTGAAGCCCACACACCCTAGAGCCTGTGCTCTGCAATGAGAGAAGCCATCTCAATGAGAAGCCCACGCAACTAGAGAATAGCTCCCACTTGCCACAACTGGCAGAGAAGGCAATGGCAACCCACTCCAGTACTCTTGCCTGGGAAATCCCATGGACAAGGGAGCCTGGTAGGCTGCCATCTATGGGGTCACACAGAGTCAGACACAACTGAAGCGACTTAGCAGCAGCAGCAGCAGCAGCAGCCACAACTAGAGAAAAGCTCATACAACAATGAAGACCCAGCACAACCAATAAATACATAAAATTATTAGAAGATAGAACTACATCCACTAACATCATCATTTCTAAATTGGTTCAGAATCAAGGATGTGCCTTTAAAGTCACCTAAGTTTCTTTTTAAGTCATGTTTCTAAAAACCAATGAAAATTTCATTGTGGGATCTTATCTCTTTGTCAGTGTTCATGAACCCTTTAGGTAAGTGCACTCAGGCTTTGCATTCATACACCTGGATCATTCACTCACCAATTTCTTTACTCTAAAACTATTCAGTTAGACTCCTGCATGCCAGCCCCTGAGCTAGCCACTGACAAGTCCTGGAGAGTGAGAACAGACACTATCTCTATCCCAGTTCATGGGCTAGTGGAACACAGCACTACCTCCATTTAGCTGCATGACCTTGTGTTAATGGCTTAAAAAAAATGAGCTTGAGTGGGCGTCCTTTTAGGTAAAATGAGGATAAAAATGTCCTTGTTGCAGAACTGAGAGCCTAATTGACACCCAAATGGCATTCAACTGATGAAAGTTAGTCTCATCAAAGGTCATTAAATGTTATCAGAGCGAGATTTTTCTCTAGAAGGAAAAGGAGATAGAGAAGTAGAAGATTGTCCTTAAAACACTGTCAGTCTCCCTGACCTGCAGGGGGCAAAGACAGATGCAGAGGAGATGGCTATGGTACTGGCGCAGATAGATACTTTTCAGTGGCACCAACATCAGATTAGATGACCACAGGTATGTTAAACATGTCTGATGAATAGTTTCACTAGTTATGGGTAGAAGTGCATAAAAGCACCTCTTAGAACTAAAATGCACAATTTGTCACAGGAAAATAGCCCAAAGAACTGAGATACAATCTAAATGGTATCATAATTGGGCTCTGGAATTACATTTTTGTTAAGGACTGTACAGCTTAGAAGAATCTAATAAAACATCTGACAAAAGCAATAGATTCTGGCTGTCAGCATGGCCTAGAGGCATGCGCTCCCACTGACTAGGAAGTTAAGATGTCACCAAGTCCTCATCCCTTCCCTTCACTTTAGCCTCTAAGAATTGATTGTGAAGTGGAATAAAGACACTGTCAAGTTTAAATTTTAAATAGATACATATGGAACAATGAGAGTTTTCTTTGGAAAATCTTTTACTCACTTCCCAAGAAAACCACAATCAAGAAACTAGCACAGTCTTTACATAAATTGTGTTAGGACCATTGAGGCCAGCTGTATTCCTCTTCCACACAATGCACCATCTTGGAGAAACTTTTAATTCCCGCTGAAGTGAGATTCTAAATGTTTCCCAATGGGATTAGATAGGAATGCATTTTGCAGTCTCTCTCCCAGGACCTCACCCTCTCCATTATGATACTGTCCACAGCTTTAGACTCACAGCAATCCCCCCAAATCCACTTATGTTTGTATGAATCTTACTCTCATATTCCTTATTTTTAGAAAACTATAATGATTTTTGAGTAGAAAATGGCAACCCACTCTAGTACTCTTGCCTGGAAAATTCCACAGACAGAGGAGCCTGGCAGGCTACAGTCCATGGGATGGCAAAAAGGTGGACATGACTGAGCGACTGAGCACATGATGTTTTCCAATTCATTCATTCACTTTTATGCAGGTCTTCACTAAGAACCTAGATACCAGGGCAAAGGGTAAGAAACCATGGACAAATTAGGGATAGAAATTTAACTAATGTTGCTCAATAGACGGGGTTTTGCTTCTAAGGCAAACCAAACTCTTCCTTTAAGATTAATCCCATGTTTGTACAATGCTGCCCAGGGTTTCCTGTGCCCTGATAGACCACCAATCAGGTCAGATAGAAAAAGCAACTCACCTGGATGTTTCAGGAGGGAAGGATGGAAAAGGTAAACCCTGAATGTGTTGGTAGGGGAGGCACATTTCCTATGGGATTTTCAATCTTCTTCTGACTATAGATTTCACTGACCGTGGAGAATGAAATGCTTCAACAAAGCAAAAGACACTGCAAAGTAGAAGACCATCTATCAATGTGCCATTTTCCCTTGGTTCTTCCAAGATGCATTTAGTTCTGTTTTAGCATAACCTATGACATGTGATCTCAAAGTTTCACTGAAGTCTAAAATCACTCACTTCAGTGCAGACTGCCCTTCATGCTATGCTATACATCTCAAGACCACACCATCCTGAAAACATTTCCTTTAGATCATTCCTCACACAGGTCCTTCTTCTCATCTCTTTCTTTCAATTCCTTACAACTGCACAATTAGGTGGTTTCTATGCATCCAAATTAGGTTCCCTGCCACCGTACACACACATATACACATACACACTTGTACTAACACACACACACCAACCCCACAACCACCACCACCATCATCAGCTTAGTACCATGGACCACACTTGAGAATCAGGCAGCAGTTTCCTAAATACTGTTTTAACATCTTTCTCCCTTCTCCAAAAAACTTGCCTGACTCTCAACTGTGATTTAGCAAAATCTAAAAGACTCTGATGCTGGGAGGGATTGGGGACAGGAGGAGAAGGGGACGACAGAGGATGAGATGGCTGGATGGCATCACTGACTCGATGGACGTGAGTTTGAGTGAACTCCGGGAGTTGGTGATGGACAGGGAGGCCTGGCGTGCTGCGATTCATGGGGTCACAAAGAGTCAGACACGACTGAGCAACTGAACTGAACTGAACTGAAACTTAGTTTAACCGTAAAGATCCTTGGTTAAAGCCTTACCTGCTACCATTCCCTGTAAAAAATCTCTACTATTTTTTGTACAAATTTCATATTTTTTCCATTCTAGTCAGCTCAGCATTTCTGAACAAGCATCATATTCCCCCCACCCTATGTTATTTAAATTGATACCAATTTCCGTATGTGAAATTCTTCCTGTACAACCCCTCTGACAGTTAAAAACATTGATTATCTTTAAGGTCTAGTCTAGCATAGATTCAGACAGTGGAAAGGACTTAGCCAGGGATTATCATTCTTCCTAATACTTTCTGAGAGTCACTTCAGATATACAAAGCATTCTTCAAAGGAGTTTCAAAAATACTGTAATTTGTGTTTATTCAGAATCTGGTGCAATGATATTTTAGGGAGGTCCACACCTCCCTGATTTCTTAAACTATAAAGATTTAACTTTTTAAACTTGTTGTTAAACATAGGCTGGAAAGTAAGGTCATGGAAAAACTAGAATATGGTAAAGAAAATATAAAAACTCTACTGGTCTCAAATAATTACATAGTTATCTTTTAATTACATCCCTAGGAGAGTGGGAGTAAGGAAATACAAAGAAGTGATTCTTGGTCTAGACCCAATATCTTTTCTATAAAGAATGGTGGAAGACTTGGAATTATCATGGCAACTGAGAATCAAGAAGCCAGGACAGTAATAGAAAACCCCGCAGTGTGAAGGCCACATGGCATGATGATTGTGTGCTGCTGTGAAGCTGTAAAACTCATGCCCATTCATGAACTGAGCCTGCTGTGAAAAAAAATCAGATTTATCAGAGGGGCAGATTTGTTTCCAGTTTGATGGGCATCCAGGGGATGAAAAAGGCATTTCTAAGCAATTAGAAATCGATAAAGAAGGTATCATTGAATCCTTTCATTCATTGGTTAGTTTTGGAAGCTACGATAAAGACTAAAGTATGTACAGGTCCTGCTATCATGGGGTTTTGGGGCCTAGAAGTTGATGTAGTACAGCTGAGATAGGAGGTGGGGTGCACTCTTAAAAAAAAAAAAAAACTCTGGTAGTTAATTCCAGACCTGGGTCCCATAGTAAAATAATAATAATAATAAACAAATAAACACACAAGAAATGTCTTGTCAATTAGAGAAGTGAAATTTGGCTGTGTCATGTCCTTATTGCTGCAAAGTAATGTTTGTCTATTAACTGATCCTTCCACTCTACCTACTACATCTCATTCCTACGCTTGATCTTAGCCACAAGGCCAAGAAGCAATGCATCTCATTCTTTTACTATGCAAATGATATACTCCCAGATGAAATGTATAACATGTTTTGGAAAATGAGGAGAGAAACCTGGTTGTGTGAAAATTACCCCTTTCCTTGAGTAGTACCGTAATTACTGAATGTGCATCTTTACTGTACACTGTTTCTTGTTCTTTCCATGAAACAAAGATCATTCTAAAAATCTTTGCATATTTTGATATATAATCTCAATTCAATATTTTTATAAATATTTGATATAGTTATTGCACACACATAAGTTTACACATACTTGTACAAACATATGCATGTACATATGTATATATAAATACACATAAACACATGTATAAATGCACACACAGTAAGGCAAACATAGCTTTTGCACATACAGCTGGCATTATCTTCAAGATTTTCAAGAAAGATACTATTTCATATCAGTAAGTGCAGTGAAGTGAAAGTCGCTGAGTCACATACAACTCTTTGTGACCCCTTGGACTGTAACCTGCCAGGCTCCATTGTCCATGGAATTCTCCAGATAATACTGGAAAGAACAGCCATTCCCTTCTCCAGGGGATCTTCCCAAATCAGGAATCAAACCCTGGTTTCCCACTTTGCAGGTGGATTCTTTACCATCTGAGCCACCAGGGAAGACCAAGAAAACTGGACTTGGTAGCCTATCCTTTCTCCAGGGATCTTCCCAACCCAGGGATGGAACCGGGTCTCCCGTATTGGAGGCAGATTCTTTACCAGCTGAGCTAACAGAGAATCCCTCAAATCAGCAAGAATTTAGGTAAATGGGCACTCATATTGTGCTGGTGAAAATAAAATTGGGGAAAACGTTCTGGAGAACAGTTTAGCTATACGAATCCAAAATCTTAAACTGTGCAAGTCATCTGATACATTAGTTCCACTATTAGATGTCTATTAAAATGAACACCAACATACAAATATATATTTTAGAGATATCTGTTACAATGAGTCTATAGTAGATTCCATATAGTTATAATAAAGTACACTATGATAGTCATAAAATGCATTTATTTCTATACACATTCAAAATGAAGATGTAGATATATGTCTATTGACAGGGAAAGTTGTTCATGGCACACTGTTAAGTAAAAAAGGGGCTCTATGCAGAATAATATTAATTGCTAATATTTACTTAGTGTTTACTGTAAGAAAGGCATAGGTTCTGAGATATATATGTATACATATATTTTATATACAGTAACTCTTCTCAATCTCGTTGATATTATCCCTGATTTACTAGGTTTAGGTGAAGAAATCACCCTAAAGACATGAAGCTGTTCACTAAAGATGAAACAGCTAGTAAGTGACAAATGTGATCTTTACACTGAGGCAGTCTGACTGCCTGAGACCACACTCTCAATCTCTCCAACATAATACCTACCTTTGTATAGATCCCTGTGGCGTTTTGCTCATACATTCATCTTTGTATGTACACAGGCAGAGAGTAAAATATAGGATAACATCCATCATGATTTAACACAATTATCCTTAAGTGACTGGAATTTTAATTTTTGTGTAGTTGTGTTTTCTTTAGTGAACAGTGCATTACTTGTGTACATTTTAAAGAGGAGGAAAGGGGCAAGGACTACAAATATATTCTGCTCAGTTGTACCCTGGGTGCATGCCATGGGGTAGTCCTGCTGTCTTCCTGACCCAGCTGATGGACAGAGTGAATAAGGAGCTTCCATGGACCACAAATAAGGCAAAATATGGAAAATCTGCATTGTCTGATTGAGTGTTAAATACATTTTATTTTCTCAGCTTCTGAGAAAGTGAGGCACCTTGCAATATTGAACTATTCTTCCTGGGCACTGACTTATTGCTTCCTTGTATGTGTGTGTTAGTCACTCAGTCTGACTCTTCATGAACTCATGGGCTATAGTCCACCAGGCTCCTCTGTCCATGGAATTTTCCAGGCAAGAATACCAGAGTGGGTAGCCATTCCCTTCTCCAGGGGATCTTCCCAACCCAGGGATCGAACCCTGTTCTCCTTCATTGCAGGTGGATTCTTCACCATCTGAGCTACCAGAGAGGTCCTATTGCTTCCTCACAAAATGCTGCATGATGCCATGACCTAAAACTAATGTGACCTCTGAAAAAGCCTGTCATTTCCAGGGTCCTGGGCAGCTTTAGAAGCTTATGGTCTTGACACTTGTTTCCTGGTCCATTCAAAATTGAAAATTTTACTCGGAATTTACATATAAGAGGTTGCAAAATACCTTATTACAGTTTAGATTTTCTTTTCATATTTACCCAATATGGTTTGTTTTCTACCTTTTCAAATTCAGTAAACCTTAAGGAATGCTGAAGACAACTGAGAAAAACATCATCTTTGACTTTATCTCTCTGGATGGAATTAATCCAGGTTTGCCATCTGTCTCAGAAAGGACCTTTACTGCTTTTGGTAGGGCACACCGATTGTGCCTTCCAGTTTTATTAAGGAAGTACATTTTTGTTTTATAAACTAATACAATTTTCTAATTATCTCCAACAAATCAAACTTGAAAACCTGTACTATGGCAGAGTGAACAGCTGTAGACAGATTTTTCTCCTTTCCTTCCTCCCTTCCTTCCTCCTTTCCTTCTTTTCTCTCTCTCTTCCTCCTTCTCTTTCCTCTTTCTCCTTCTGTCTTTCTCTGCCTCTCTCCCTCCCTTCTGCCTCCATTTTTGCTTTCTTGCTAAATGACTATGTTAGCTTTTATGCTATCTTACAAGAACTGTCCTACACGTAGATTACACAACGTGAGCACGGTTCCCTTGTAGTAAGTCTGTAACCGTACCCTGCTCGTGCTATTGGGAAAAGCTACGTTTTCAGAGACTGAAACATTAGCCACCAGTGCATGCTGCTCTTGTCTGAGCTCTGCGATTGCTTCATTATTTCTCCCCCGAGGATTCAATGGATTTGGTTCAAGCACCATTGAACGTGATGCTGTATTAATTGCCCTGGAGGGTAGCGAGGCCTTTGAACTGTGGCTGTGAGGGATATTTTGCTGTAAGACATGTGTCAGCACTTGGCTGGTTAACTCTGGGGCTGGACTGTGCAGCATGCTGGGACCAAGGATCTGGAAAACTACTTTGCATCCTAATCTTACATCTGTTTCCCATCATGCGGTGAGATTGACCGGCTATTCTAACCGGGAAGCATCGCTCTGCAATAGCCAGAGTCTAAGTACAAATATTGTACTGTCAAAGAATATTAAGAATTCTCCATCATTTTTTCAAGTTCTCCCAAACAGCTGGTCGCATAGGTGAATGGGAGATGCAATGGATTAATTACCCGACCTTTTACTCTAAGAGGAATTGTCTGTGCATAAGTTAGGTGTCAGCATTATGACACTGAAACTTAAATTGAAGATGATTCCTCATTTTTCAATAAAAATAAAATCACATTTTTCATTGGCCTAATCTTGAACCCATTCTGGGCTCCACATACCACTCAGAGTTGATTCGTATTCAGTCAAATGTAGAATTACACCTCAAATATGATCAACACCTTTCTTTCAAAGAACACAGACTAGTTGATTCACCTGGAAAAATTTCTTCTTTATTCCAACCTTCCTGAGTAGTAAACAGTCATTTCCATTGCAAGAGATGTGGGCAACCAGGAAAGTTCATAATGGCACGCTGTTGTTCTTGTTTAGTCACTGTGTTTGTCTGAGTATTTTGTGACCCCGTGGATTATAGCCCACCAGGCTCCTCTGACCATGGAATTTTCAAGGTAACAATACTGGAGTTGGTTGCTATTTCCTTCTCCAGGGGATCTTCCTGACCCAGGGATTACACCCCCTTCCTCTGAGTTGCAGGTGGATTCTTTACTGCTGAGCCACCAGGGAATCCCTTAGTAAGTTAAATAATCCACATTGTACTTCTGAAGCCATAATTATATTCCTAGACTTCTGAATAGCAGTTTAGTTCAATTTCCTCTGGATGATACAACCTCTCAAACAGTACTGGTCACTCTTATTTATATCATTGAGTCACAAAGATCCACAGAGTCAAAGCTATGGTTCTACCAGTCATGTATGGATGTGAGAACTGGACCATAAAGAAAGTTGAGTGCTGAAGAATTGATGTTTTCAAACTGTGGTGCTGGAGAAGACTCTTGAAAGTCCCTTGGACTGCAAGGAGATTAAACCAGTCAAATTACTAAAGGAAATCAACCCTGAATATTCATTGTAAGGACTGATGCTGAAGCTGAAGCTCTAATACTTTGACCACCTGATGTGAAGAGCTGATTCATTGGAAAAAATCCTGATGCTGGGAAAGATTGAAGGCAAAAGGAAAAGTGTATGACAGAGGATTAGATGGTTAGAAAGCATCACTGACTCAATGGACATGAATCTGAGCAAACTCTGGGAGATACAGAAGGACAGAGAGGAGACTGAAGTCCATGGGGTCACAAAGAGTCAGATACGACTTAGCGACTGAAGAACTCATGGCTTTGAACCCCAGGTTTACAATAGTTACAGATACACTTCATAAATGCATATCATGTACTTGGGAAGAACAGGGCAAACACTAAATTGCTATGGAAACGTCAATTTTAAGAGAGTCATTTATTATCAAAGTTCTGTGATAAAAAATAACTGTAAAATAATTCCCAGCTGCCTCTTTAGAACTTGAGCTTCCAAAATATCTCTACATATCCTACTTTCTGAAGGAAAGGGGAAGGTGATAGAAAACAAGACCTCATAAGAGTCTTTCCATAGTGTATGCGGGGGCGGGGGAGGGGAGGTGGCGGGGAGTGAATGTGTGTCAGGAAAGCATTTTGTTTGAAAAATTCCAGTACTGGATCACGCTTTTTCCTGTTTTAAGTTTTATTTGGAATTGATTGATGGGTTGACATATTGAGTTGTAGAAATACCTCCATATTTATGGTGGCAGCAGAACTAACAGAATGTGGTGAAAATATGCTACTTTCCTTTATTTATTTATTATTTTATTCCACATTGGATTAAGTAAAGTCTTTGCAATCTGGAAATCTTGCTCAGAGAGACTATATGAACTCAAGACAGAGTCTGGGATAGATATTAATGTAGAGCAGGCCAGCAGATAGTTTTTAAGTCTCCAATGCAGGAAGTAGGCCAATGTCTTTAGAGTTTGGGGTCTATGGATAATCCTCTCCTTCCAGACTTTTTGAGGACCTTCTTTCTCAATTTTAGGGCAAAAGTTTCACTTGTTTGGTGTTAATTAACTTATATGCAGAGTACATCATGAGAAACGCTGGGCTAGATGAAGCACAAACTGGAATCAAGATTGACAGAAGAAATATCAATAACCTCAGATATTGATGACACCACCCTTTTGGCAGAAAGTGAAGAACTAAAGAGCCTCTTGATGAAAGTGAAAGAGGAGAGTTAAAAAGTTGGCTTAAAGCTCAACATTCAGAAAATGAAGATCATGGCATCCAGTCCCATCACTTCATGGCAAATAGATGGGGAAACAGTGGCTGACTTTATTTTTCTGGGCTCCAAAATCACTGCAGATGGTGATTGCAGCCATGAAATTAAAAGATGCTTACTCCTTGGAAGGAAAGTTATGACCAACCTAGATAGCATATTAAAAAGCAGAAACATTACTTTGTCAACATAGGTCTGTCTAGTCAAGGCTATGGTTTTTCCAGTAGTCATGTATGGATGTGAGAGTTGGACTATAAAGAAAGCTGAGCACGGAAGAATTAATGCTTTTGAACTGTGGTGTTGAATAAGACTCTTGAGAGTCCCTTGGACTTCAAGGAGCTCCAATCTGTCCTTCCTAAAGGAGATCAGTCCTGGGTGTTCATTGGAAGGACTGGTGTTGAAGCTGAAACTCCAATACTTTGGCCACCTGATGCAAACAGCTGACTCATTTGAAAAGACCCTGATGCTGGGAAAGATTGACAGTGGGAGAAGAAGGGGACAACAGAGGATGATATGGTTGGATGGCATCACCGATGCAATGGACATGAGTTTGGGTAAACTCTGGGAGTTGGTGAAGAACACGGTGGCCTGGCATGCTGCAGTTCATGAAGTCGCAAAGAGTCAGACATGACTGAGCGACTGAACTGAACTGAGTCATCTGTTATTATGACTGTCAAAGTAGACTCATGCCTGTATAAAGTGTGTGCCCTCATTTACTGAACCTTTGCACTCTTTCTGTGTGTATACATGGGGGAAGCAGGCTTATTTCTGTGCATATGATCCATTATATAAGAAGTGTGTATTATATATATTTACAATAGTGTCCAATTTGTAAAGGGAGACTAAAAGTGTTGAGAAGAACAAGAGCCAATACATGTGAAAGTATTTTGTAGTTTTAAAGCATTTTGATAATGCATGCTATTATTCCAAAGTAGCAAAGATTATCAAAAAAGTTAGAAATCTAACAAAGCCCTCAAGTTGACAGAAATAATGCATCATCATAGGATATCCCATATATTTGCAATCTGTTTTGTGTCCTGTCTTGTACACACCATCATGGCTTAATGGGAAAAAAAAAAAAACATAGCTCTACCATTGCAAGGGTAAGTCATGTAACTTCTCTGAGCCTAAGTTTCTTTGTAGGTGAGAAAAAATATAATGTATACCATATATTATTACAAGCACTAAATGTGATGATGTTTGTAGAAAATTTGTCAAAAATAATCTGCAGTAAATGTTTTCTATCATGTTCTTATTGTTATTACAGTTTCTATTACTATTGTTATATGTTACTGTTATAATAAAAAAACATTATTAATAGCTATAACTTCTTTTTAAAAATAAAGAACAAGTCAACATTATGGCTAGATTTACCACGATTAAACCATTTGTTTTCTATTTTCAGCAAGTGTGAATTTTTATGAAAACATAAAAGCTTTTAAACAGAAAAAATACAAATACATATGACATGGAATGCCTGACAGATAATTCTGCTTTTACAAAATATTTAAGTATGAAGTACTAGAAATATTTTAACATATTTGAAAGACTAAAATTTAGCATACTGTTCAGTTTGTCCTCCATTCAGACAATAGTTCATTATTTTGTTACTGTAATATTTGCGGTATGCAGTTGAAGTTACAATAAGTTGGCAATGAGTTCTTGGGGCAAATTAAATACATGCTAAATCAAATACAGGTTTACATGTTAAATATAAATACAGGTTTACATGTTATATATAATAATATAAAAATAAATTTTAATTTAAATATATCCTTCTCTCCCTTGTTAGATAGGTAGATAGATAAATAGATACAGATAAGCTTTTGTCTTATTTGAAGTTTCATATATAGTCACATAAGGTGCATATATCATTAACAGCAAATGAGTTCATTATCGATTCTTCACTAGAGTTAATGGTAAGAATAGATCTGTGATGGACAAGATAAAGGTAATATTTTTTTTTAATGAATGTTGAATACCAAAAAGATGTATTAACAAAAAGAATTGTAAATTTAAATGTTCAGTAGAATCATGATTAAGCCAATATGCTAAAGCCTACAATGTGTAGCTGCTTTTATCATCAAAAAAAAAACAAAACACTTTTTGTTGTTTTTAATAAACAATTTATTCTCCAGTTATCAATTCAGCCAATAGTAGAAGCAGCTCTAGAGCTGAGTCAGGAGGATCTTGATGAAGCAACCTGGGAATTGAGGCAAGCTTTACACTAGCACAGACCAACAGCTTGGTCCTTGTCCAAAGCTGTCCTCTGTGGCCTGGGGACATGCCCATCACTCATTCTCCTTAACAGAATATCACTCAATATTTTTTGATAACTCTTTACTTCATGACATACTTTTTCATACAGTGCCCTATATTTCATCAAATTCTCATGACACTTCAGATAGAAGAAAACAAGGCTTAGAGAAGTTAGAGAGTTTCTCAAGAAAATGGCAATTATCAAATTTGAAGATCTTTTCTTTTACGGCCTCTGAGATTAACCCAGATCAACTTGTACTTATTCTCTTCCCCACTCAGACAAAAAAAAAAAAGACCACTGATGGTGAGCTCCTGGGCTTGCACTACAGTCAGTTCAGTTCAGTCACTCAGTCATGTCCAACTCTTTGTGACCCCATGGACTGCAGCATACCAGGCTTCCCTGTCCATCACCAACACCCAGAGCTTTCTCAAATTCAAGTCCATTGAGTTGGTGATGCCAATCAACTATCTCATCCTCTGTCAACCCCTTCTCTTTCTGCCTTCAATCTTTCCCAGCATCAGGATCTTTTCAAATGAGTCAGTTTTTCACATCAGGTAATCAAAGAATTGGAGCTTCAGTTTCAGTATCAGTCCTTTCAATGAGTATTCAGGACTGATTTCCTTTAGGATGGACTGGTTGGATCTCCTTGCAGTCCAAGGGACTCTCAAGAGTCTTCTCCAACACCACAGTTCAAAAGTATCAATTCTTCAGTGCTCAGCTTTCTTTGTGGTCCAGCTCTCAAATCCATACATGACTACTGGAAAAACCATGGCTTTGAATAGATGGACCTTTGCCAGCAAAGTGATGTCTCTGCTTTTTAATATGCTGTCAAGTTTTGCATAGCTTTTCTTCCAAGGAATGAGCACCTTTTAATTTCATGGCTGCAGTCACCATCTGCAGTGATTTTGAAGTCAAAGAAATCAAGTCTCACTGTTTTCATTGTTTCCCCATCTATTTCCCATGAAGTGATGGGACCAGATGCCATGATCTTAGTTTTTTGAATGCTATGTTTTAAGTCAGCTTTTTCACTCTCCTCTTTCACTCTCATTCAGAGGCTCCTCAGTTTGTCTTCCCTTTCTGCCACAAGGGTGGTGTCATCTGCATATCTGAGGTTCTTGATTTTTCTCCCGGCAATCTTGATTCCAGCTTGTGCTTTATCCAGCCCAGCATTTCACGTGATGTACTCTGCATAGCAGTTAAATAAGCAGGGTGACAATATACAGCCTTGATGTACTCCTTTCCCAATTTAGAACCAGTCCAGTGTTCCACGTCATTTCTAAATGTTGCTTCTTGATCTGTGTATAGGGGGCAGGTATGATGGTTGTGGTATTCCCATCTCTTTCAGAATTTTCCAGTTTGTTGTGATCCACACAGTCAAAGGCTTTAGTTTTAGTCAATGAAGCAGAAGTAGATGTTTTTCTGGAATCCCCTTGTTTTTTCTATGATCCAATGTATGTTGGCAATTTGATCTCTGGTTCCTCTGCCTTTTCTAAATCCAGCTTGAACATCTGGAAGTTCTCAGTTCATGTACTATTGAAGCCTCAGTTGGAGAATTTTGAGCATTACTTTTCTACATGTGAGATGAGTGGAATTGCACTACAGTAATCATAAGTAGGGCTTCCCTCATAGCTCAGTTGATCAAGAATCTGCCTGCAGTGCAGGACACCCAAGTTCAATGCCTGGGTTGGGAAGATCCCCTGGAGAAGGAAATGGCAACCCACTCCAGTATTCTTGCCCGGAGAATCCCATGGACAGGGGAGCCTGGCAGTCTACAGTCGATGGAGGTACAAGAGTCAGACACAACTTAGCAACTAAACCACCACCACCAATCCTAAGTATGATAGCAGCAGTAACTACAAGGGACATGTGTGAGATTTTTGGTTTTTATCTTTGTAAAGCATATAACCCTGTGTCTGGCTCATAGTAAGTACTATAAAAGTGTTTTTAGGCAAAAATAAATAGAAAAAAATTTGAGTAGAAAAATAAAACTTTATTTCAGAACTCAAAACAGTTTGATGGATGTAACCCTTCTTATAACTCAAGACAGTAGTATGGCACAACTGCTTAAAGAAGAACGTAAAAAAATATTTAATATGCCTGAGACCAACATTTGCACTGAGCACCAGATGCTCTTTATGGAGGAAAGGTAAGACCAAATTCTGAGGGGGTAATACTTCTAGAAATTACAGTGTATGTAATTGAAATCTTTGAAATCAACTGAAATTTTACTTGCTAAACCATATATAACAATTCTAGGATGCCTGATCTAAGTCGAATGTGCTAATTCTTCCACAACCCAGCCCCCTCTTCACAGTCCCTGACTCCCCTGAGAATACACTAGAATCTACTCTAGTTGACTAGAGTTGACTAGTCTAGAAAGACTTCTGCCAGTCTTTGCCCAGACCTCTCAGACAGCAAGGAACAGTAACTTATCTTCATTCCATACCTGTCTTAGACATGACCACCAAGACAGTACACATAAATATGCTGGTCTAGCCAATGATTCTTTTAAAAATTATCTGGTACTGTCCTGTATCTTTTATCACATCTTTCTCCAGAGAGAGAATGTGAACATCCCTGTTCTTCTCTGACCACTCAAGTCTCATCCCATTGTCAAATCCTGAGTTAAATCATGCTTCTCCTTGGAGTTTTACCTTGGAGTAGTGGAAAAGGTCAATTATGAAATACTTGGTTTTACCATTTACCATCTATGTAAACTTAGGCAAACCCCTTTCTACCGTGACTGTGGATTTCTTCATCTGTAAAACGAAAAATACTTAGAATATGTCTAAGTACTCCTGAAAAGGGATACAGAGCACATGCTAGGGCTTCAATAAAAGATATTTTAACAATTATAATTCAAGGAAGAATTGATCTTTCTGCCTCTTCAGAATTTACCTAACATTTATTTCTAGCATCCCTTGTTTGATGTTCTGATAGTTTAAAACTATATCCACAAATCCTTTGACTTTCCTCCTATCAAGACAATGCATTTAATTCCCATTGCCTTGAATGTGGTTGAGTTTCAGTTGGCTTTAATGACCTGCTTCTAGTGAACAGAATGGAGTGCACACAATACTCTGACTTCCAAAGTAGGGTGAAAAAAAGAAAAAACTGTAGAGCATCTCTCTGGCTCTCTATGTCACCATGCTTTGCCCTTGGAATGCAGTTACCCTGCTGGGAAGAAGCTGATGCAATATGAGCAGGTTTACATGGGACAAAATTGAGGCTCCATCTCCAGTCTCTGCTGCACTCCCAGGTAACAGTCAGTACCAACTTGCCAGCAATGCGAAAGTAGATTCTCTGCCCACGGTCAAGCTGCTCCAGCTGACACTGAGTGAAACAGAGACAAGCCTTTCCTACCAACCCTTGCTCAAGTGATAAACTCATGAGCAAAATAAATGATTCTTGTTGTCTAAAGCCACTAAAATTTGAGGTGGTTTGTTACAACATAATAGGTAAAAGAAGCAATACTAGTGTTCAGTGCCATATGGTAGAAGTAACCATCTTATTGAATGAGAAGAGTTGACTCATTGGAAAAGATCCTGATGCTGGGAGGGATTGGGGGCAGGAGGAGAAGAGGACGACAGAGGATGAGATGGCTGGATGGCATCACTGACTCGATGGACGTGAGTCTCAGTGAACTCCGGTAGTTGGTGATGGACAGGGAGGCCTGGCGTGCTGTGATTCATGGGGTCACAAAGAGTCAGACACAACTAAGAGATTGAACTGTACTGAACTGAATCATCTTATATAGAGATGTGAAATCTTTTTGGAGAATTTAAGTGTCTGTATATAACACTACTCAGAACTTAATAAGTACTTTGTTATTATTAATTTAATTAATATGGACATACTCCTATGACCAAGGGAATTGTTTTCACTTCCTTTGTTTGTTTGAATTGACTAAGTATTTATAGCCAGGAAAACAAGGCATTATAGCAAAAATGTTATTTTGCAATTTTCTCTTTTGATATGCTTATTTTGAAGTTGAGGTGATCAAAACAACTTTTAAGAAGCTGTTACTTAAGCTGAAAGTTACACTTTGAAAGATAGAAATTGCTTGTCACCCTGAAATATTTGGAAGAAAAAATATATAGTATTGGAAGTTTAAATCCATAGAGGTGACATTTCCCATGATAACTGTCTTTTTCATGTACCTTCCTTTGTTGTTCACCATTGATTACATGACGATTGGATTCTAGAGTTTTTTAAATGAAGACCAAAATATCACCCTCTGAGTGGATAGTTCTGAGATCTGGAACATGAATACAGTCTTCCAAGTTTGATATTGTGGAGTCTCAGAATGAAGTGAGACTTCTAAGTCTCTTCAATGAAATGGTGATGGGAGGAAGTAGGAGCTATTCAACTTTTATAAATTTCGTAATCATTCCTTTCACCTTTATGGAAAAAGGAATATCACATGAAAACTGAAATTTTATTTGTTGTTTAAAATGATAATGAAAATATGGGGTAAGAATTAGACTCAAGTAATTATATAGTGACCCAGTGGATTTCAAATGGTAGTTGTTAAAAGGAAAGTCTCCTTACAAGAAACACTACTTATGCCATGGGGAAAAAGTATCATTCAACTGTAACATGGGTTTGTGTTCAACTGTAACAGCCTTAAGATCCTGCATACAGTTCAAGGGAGAGAAAGATGTACTAGTAGTCCAAAGAAGCTTTCACATCTCGCTACAAATGTGAGCCAAGGTTTTGAGTCATATTTTATGAAGTATAGATAATTAAAGCTTATAAGATGGAGGCAGAAATCTGATAAATCCAGGTAAAAGCAGAATTTGGACTTGAATTACCTTGGTTACTGTTGTTACTGTTCAGTTGCCAACTCATGTCCAACCCTTCACAACCCCATGGACTACAGCACGCCAGGCCTACCTGACCTTCACCATCTCCCAGAGTTTGCCCAAGTTCATATCCACTGAATTGATGATGTCATCCAACCATCTCATCCTCTACTGCCCTTTTCTCCTTCTGCTTTCCCAGCCTCAGAGTCTTTTCAATGAGTCAGCTCGTTGCATCAGGTGGCCAAATATTGGAGCTTCAGCTTCAGCATCAGCCCTTACAGTGAGTAGTCAGGATTGATTTCCTTTAAGACTGACTGGTTTTATCTCCTTGCAGTTCAAGGGACTCTCAAGAATCTTCTCCATCACCACAGTTCAAAAGCATTGATTCTTCAGCATTCTGCCTTCTTTATGGTCCAACTGTCACATCCATACATGACTACTGTCTGTACAGCCTTGACTATATGGATCCTTGTTGGCAAAGTGATGTCTTTGTTTTTTAACACACTGTCTAATTTTGTCATAGTTTTCCTACCAAGGAGCAATTGGCTTCTAATTTCATGGCTGTGGTCACCATGCAGTGATGTTAGAGTCCAAGAACAGGAAACCTGTCACTGCTTCCACCTTTTCTCCATCTATTTGTCACAAAGTAATGGGACTGGATGCCATGATCTTAGTTTGTCTGTTTCGTTTTGCTTTTTAATATTGAGTTTTAAACTGGCTTTTTCACTCTTCTCTTTCACCCTCATCAAGAGGTTCTTTAGCTCCTCTTCATTCTCTGCCATTAAATTAGTATCATCTGCTTATCTGAGGTTGTTGATATTTCTCCCAGCAATCTTGATTCCAGCTTGTAACTAACCCAGCCTGGCATTTCACATCATATACTCTGCATATAAGTTAAATAAGTAGAGTGACAATAAACAGCCTTGTCGTACTCCTTTCTCAATCTTGAACTAGTCAGTTGTTCTATACAAGCTTTTTACTGTTGATTCTTGAACCGCATACAGGTTTCACAGGACACAGGTAAGATGGTCTGGTATTCCCATTTTGGTTATTGTACTTGGGCGTATGTTTTATTTTAGCTTGGTAGACCTGAGAGTAAATCATAATTATTTTTTGTTAAAATATGGAGCCAATTTGAGATTAATTATATCTAGGCTATTTCTTTGCAAATACAAAGCATTTATTTATTAGAAATCATTTAACAAAATCCACTCACAAGTCTGTACTTTCAAGCCTTGATTCTGATTTTTGTGAGTGGGCCCTGAGATAATATATGACTGTAGAGTAGGGGAGAGACAGAGGGTGGAAAGTATATAAATGCCCAAAATCTAACAAAGTGAAGAGGAACTAAAGAGCCTTTTGATGATGGTGAAAGAGGAGAGTGAAAAAGCTGGCTTAAAACTCAACATTAAAAATGCTAAAATCATGGCAGTCCATCCTGTAGCTTCATGGAAAATAGTGGAAATAGGGACACATTTTATTTTCTTGGGCTCCAAAATCACTATGTATGGTGACTGCAGCCATGAAATTAAAATATGCTTATTCCTTGGAAGGAAAGCTATAACAAACCTAGACAGCATAGTAAAAAGCAGAGACATCACTTTGCCAACAAAGGTCTGTACAGTTAAAGCTATGGTTTTTCCAGTATCATTTACTGATGTGAAAGTGAAGTTGCTCCATCCTGTCTGATTCTTTGTGACTGTAGCCTACCAGGCTTCTCCATCCATGGGATTTTCCAGGCAAGAATACTGGAGTGCATTGTCATTTCCTTCTCCAGATCTTCCCTACCCAGGGTTTGAACCCAGGTCTCCCACATTGTAGGCAGACTCTTTACCGTCTGAGCCAACAAATCAACTGATGTGAGAGCTTTACCAAAAAAGAGGCTGAGCACTGAAGAACTGATGCTTTCAAACTGTGCTGGAGAAGACTCTTGAGTCCCTTGGATTACAAGGAGATCAAACAAGTCAATCCTGAAGGAAATCAATCCTTAATATCCACTGGAAGGACTGATGCTGAAGTTGAAGCTCCAATACTTTGGCCACCCTATGTGAAGAGTTGACTCACTGGAAAAGATCCTGATGCTGGGCAAGACTGAAGACAAAAGGAGAAGGGAGTGACAGAGGATGAGATGGTTAGAAAGCATCACCGACTCAATGGACATGAATTTAAGCAAACTCCAGGAGATAGTGGAAAACATAGGAGCCTGGCACGCTGCAGTTCATGGAGTGGCAAAAACAGACACGACTCAGAGACTGAACAACAATAAACAACAAACTCAAAGTAATTGGTGCTACAGAAAGAGTTTTAAAAGGAGATGAGGAAAGGTAGCATTTTGTCTAATTTTGGAACTTTTTAATATAAATCAAAACACTCAGGATCTAAAATGGACTTGGTTACAAGCTTGTTTTAGCATATGTTATTTACCTGCCCTCTCTCTTCTCTCAGTATACATTAAAGATATTGCAAGACTATGGGAGAGCCAAGTTTCTTCCTTGTATGAGCACATTTCTTTTCTTTTCAACTTTATTGAGGCATTCTTAATACAAAGTCAATACAAAGTTTAACACATTTACCTGCCCTCTCTCTTCTCTCAGTATACATTAAAGATATTGCAAGACTATGGGAGAGCCAAGTTTCTTCCTTGTATGAACACATTTCTTTTCTTTTCAACTTTATTGAGGCATTCTTAATACACACAAAGTCAAACATATTTAATGTATGCATCTTGGTGAATTTAGACATATGAGTACACATATGCATCATCAAAAACAACGTAGTAAACATATCCATAGCTTCCAAAAGGTTTCGTGTGTCTTCTCTCTTTTTGTTGTTGTAGTAAGATCACTTAGCATAAGATCTATCTCTTATAAATATATTTCTTAATAAATTTTAAGTGTATAGAATTATGCTCTATATGTTATAGCAGATCTCTAGAACTTAAACATCTTGTATAACTGTACATTTATACTCATTGAACAATTCCCCATCTCCCTCTTCTCCGTCCCTGTCAAACACCATTCTATTCTAGTTTCTATGATTTTGCCAGTTTTAAATATTTCATGTAAGTGGAATCATGCAGTATTTGTTGTTCAGTGGTTGACTTCTTTCATTTAGCATAATATCTTCTGTTCCATCAGTGTTGCCACAGATGGTAGGATTTCTTTTTTCTTTTCCAGGCTGAGTAATACTTCATTGCATATAGATACCACATGTTTTTATCCATTCATCTATTGATGGTCACTGGGATGTTTCCAAATCTTTGCTATTAAGAATAATGCTGCAGTCAACTTGAGAGTGCAGATATTCCTTTAAGACAAATACATTTTCATATATGTACTACTGAGTCACTTTGTTGTATGGTAGAAATGTACACAACATTATAAGTCAAATATATGTCAAAAAACTAAAAAATACACACAAAGAAGACAAACAAATGTTTTAAGTTAAACTATATAAAGGAAGTAGAGAGGTTTATATAGATTTAGAAAAAAAAATTAATAGCTTATCAGCTCTAAATCACAATAGTGAATATCCATCTACATTGTGACTACTCAGTACCCTGCACAAAGCTGAAGTTAAAATCAGGTACTACCAATCTGGAACTTATTGTACATTTTAAAATTAAGCAATCTTATACTGAGGCTAGTTTTTAAAGAAAAAGAAACTAGTTAAACCTCTCAAATCCCAACTGTCAAACAATACATTTATACTAACTTCAGAAATGTACTTTGGCAACCATTTAGGAAGATAGCTTACTTGAGGGACACTTAACAAGTCAATTGCAGAATAAATCCAGCAGATGAAATATGAGTGTTCTGCCTAACTCTGTCTTAAGAAGTTGCCTTGTTATAGATTTTTTTTAAAGCATTCTTGGAGTTCTCAGACCTTGAATTGATTTCCATGTTGATATTTAATCTGATTAAGCTTAAACCATCTGTCTATAAACATTTGGTAATTTTTTTTTCTCTAGCTTTAAAAAAGATCAGATACACAAGAAATAAAATGTAATAAACCAACTTGTAGTAATTTTATTATATTGTGGTATTTTGGGATAATTTATTGCTTGTAGGAATTTAACCCATTTTAACAATGTTATATACTTATGGATATACATTTAATTTATGCATACACTCCATATATATCTGCATATACACACACACACACACTGTAGTCATTTCTGACTCAACATAAGAAAAATAAACTCAGTTGCTATTCTATTTTATAAGAACTTTCATTGAAGCTTAACTTTTGAATACTTCAATATTTTTTGATAAAGCTTCTTCAAGGCAATGCTTATATATTAGAAATCTTGTACCAATGAAAACCAAATTCAATTTTGCTATATTTACATTTCTTTTTCTCAAGTGTAAATGCAATTTTTTAAAATTTTGTATATAATGTCATATAGATTAATAGCTATGGATATTAAAAGCTTTTTAATGCACTCATATTTTTTTAAATAAATAACTACAATATTGAATGTTTTGAACCATTTAAAAATGCCTCTATATTAAAACATATCTTTAAAATTTTCTTATAAACATATTTTATTTGAAGTTGACACAAGCTAAAAAATAAGGCTAAAATACACAAAAATATATGTTTCAGTGTGTTTGTGTGTACCTGTGCATGTGTATGTATATAAATAATTATTTCTCTATCTAATTGGTGGGACAATTATGGCAACTAAAGGCTGAATGTGAAATGTCAGAATTTTTTTTTTCCCTTTAAAATCCGGCTCACGCTGAGGTCATTTTAGTGGGTTATAAACTGCTTTCTGGGTAGAGATTGCTGGTTTCTTCTCAGCCTGAAAAAGTTAGAGTTTTAGAATTCTGTTTAAACTGGTAGGAACTTTGGGTAATGGATAGGTTTAGTGTTTCCTAGGAAGAATGAAGGAAAAAAAAAAATATTGTTAAATATACCTTGCAAAATAACAACCTGCAGACTAAGAAAAATCATAAAATTGAAAACACTGCCATTCAACTGAGTAAAAAAAAATTATTCACTGTCTCCTTAGAATGTTATTTGCATTTATTCTTATATTAAAAGGAAAAAATAACTACCACCCTCTGTACCAATAATGCATCTTAAGTAATTCATCTTTTTAAATGGTATTAACACCCACACAGAATTCATACCTTTATTTGTGAACAAACATTTACAAGGATCATTACTCAGAAGCTATTTGAAATATGAAATGATAAGTAAAAATAACACTTTTAATTTGTGTATTTCAGTCATTTTATATGACCTTTTCTTTCATATCCACTTTGCTATGTTTTGTTGCCAAAATAGAGTACCAAGGAAAAAAGAATGAATATTTCTAGTGTATTCATAAACTGGCTTGATCTTATATGCTTTGCCTAGTTTAACTGATGCTTAAAAAAAAAAAATTCCTTTCTCAAAAAAAAAAGAAAATGGAAGAGATGGAAATTTACCTGTAAAGAAAGGAAAAATATGACCAAGGGCTTTATTGTTTGATTGGGACATCTATAAATCTCTAACCTCAGCTCTATGTTCTTCATACTTAGCTGTCATTTTATTTATCTCCTGACATTTCCTCCTAGTTCTACACTGGAGATTCCATAGTTGTTATAATCCCCTTAAACCTGACCCTTTGTCCCTATTCCCCAGTCTAAGCAGACAGGTTTTCTTCCTGCTTTTCCGGGCAGTACTCAGCAGTTAAGTCTCTCTGTTTTCCTTCACTGACTTCATGTGTGTCCATCCTCATCTTTAATCTCTCATCTCTCTGGAAGATTTGTCTTTTTCCTGCTGCTTGCTGATCCCTGCACCTGTGTTCTCCAGCCCTTCTTTTCCTGCTGCTCTTGTCTCATTTCTATTTCTTTCTATTCTGTACTTGCTCAGATCAACTAGCTATAAAAATGAAAACTTTCCTTCTATCCAGGTACTTCGGTCTGTTGGTTTTTCTCTTACTGCCTTTGCACTGCCTGACTGTTTAAAAGAGAAATCTATCCCTTCAATCCACACCTCCTTAAATATCCATTTTTCTTTTAGCAGAGGAAATATGACCTTAGTCCTTATCTCTCTACTGAAGATCACTAATGACATGAAATCATGAATTCGGCCACAATATTCCTCAAGCCTTGTTTCCTTAACCTTGCTTGGACATCAAACGCTGAGGAAGAGAAGCCAACTGTCTACAAAATGCATCTACCACTTCCAGAGTAGAGATTTATTTCAAGGAAGAAGTCTTCTAACTCTTGCATTTACATTTGGCTGTGACTGGTACTTGCCAATAAGATGTAAGCAGAAGGAAATAAGTCATTTTCAGATCAAGGGCTTTTCCAAGTCCCTCTCTCAGTCAATAACAGCAAGGCCTTATGCTATCTGGTGCCTTGTGATGGAAGGAGCCTTTTCCCCAGTATCACTCAGCAACTATGATCACCCATTTTGGACTGCTAGGTGAGCAAGAAATAAACATCTATTATATTAAACCATCGAAAGATTTGAGTGCATTTGTAACTACGCAGAGCCCATCCTAACAGAAGCAGATGATACCGACCCAATATCCTCTGTCAAACACATTCCTCCCTAGAATTTTTGGATGTGTACCTTCCTGGCTCTTCCCCACTCTCTGATATTCCTCCCTAGTTCTCTCTGATTACATCTTTTCCACTTCCAGCTCCATAAATAAACTGATGAATTTGGGCTTTATTTTCTATCTCTAGGCAATAACCTCAGATATGCAGATGACACCACCCTTATAGCAGAAAGTGAAGAGAAACTAAAAAGCCTCTTGATGAAAGTGAAAGAGGAGAGTGAAAAAGTTGGCTTAAAGCTCAACATTCAGATAACGAAGATCATGGCATCCAGTCCCATCACTTCATGGGAAATAGATGGGGAAACAGTGGAAACAGTGTTAGACTTTATTTTTCTGGGCTCCAAAATCACTGCAGATGGTGATTGCAGCCATGAAATTAAAAGACGCTTACTCCTTGGAAGGAAAGTTATGGCCAACCTAGATAGCATACTGAAAAGCAGAGACATTACTTTGCCAACAAAGGTCCATCTAGTCAAGGCTATGGTTTTTCCCATGGTCATGTATGGATGTGAGAGTTGGACTGTGAAGAAAGCTGAGTGCTGAAGAATTGATGCTTTTGAACTGTGGTGTTGGAGAAGACTCTTGAGAGTACCTTGGACTGCAAGGAGATCCAACCAGTCCATTCTGAAGGAGATCAGCCCTGAGATTTCTTTGGAAGGAATGATGCTAAAGCTGAAACTCCAGTACTTTGGCCACCTCATGTGAAGAGTTGACTCATTGGAAAAGACTCTGATGCTGGGAGGGATTGGGGGCAAGAGGAGAAGGGGACGCCAGAGGATGAGATGGCTGGATGGCATCACCAACTTTATGGATGTGAGTTTGAGTGAACTCCGGGAGTTGGTGATGGACAGGGAAGCCTGGCGTGCTGCAATTCATGGGGTCGCAAAGAGTCGGACACAACTAAGAGATTGAACTGGAGGCTCTCCTCTCAGCGTTCTATTTCCTGTTTATCTGCCCATGGTTCCAATGACCACCTGATAAGCATGACCTCAAAATCCATACTCCTTGACTCCATGATCACATTTGCATAGCTCTACCCTGGTAGTTCAGGCTTTCCCAGTGGCCCAGTGGTAAAGAATCTGCCTGCAATGCAGGAGCTACAGGAGACATAGGTTCAATCCCTGGGTCAGGAAGATCCCTTGGAGAAGGGCATGGCAACCCACTCCAGTATTCTTGCCTGGAGAATCCCATGGACAGATAAGCCTGCTGGGCTACAGTCCATGGGGTCACAAAGAGTTGGACACAACTGAACCAACTTAGCACGTATGCAAGCACCCTAGTAGTTTAAGTTATTATAGTTGCTTCTGTAAAGATAAAAACACATTTGGAGAATGTCAGAATTAGAACACTCAGTTTTGGGGATGTGTGGCCCTCAACATCTGCTGTTCAAAATTGGTCTATTCAATGGACTGTTAAGTTCAGCTGACAATCTTTTCATAGTAAGACTTTCTTGACAAACAAAACAATGTGTTGGTTGAGATTCTGGTACAAGCTCCTCATTTCATTTCAGATGAGCTATTTGATGAGCGTGGGTCCAGAGTGCCACCACTAGCATGGAACAGCTACCAGCAACCACCCCAGACCAAACTCTGGTTGACCTGCTTGAACACATTGCTTTAGGCTAAATAAGATCGTGTGGTAAATTTGAGAGGAAATACAATCCATGAAATGAGATTACTGTCGACTCCTACATGTGAGATATTGAATCAGAGTGATACTGAAACTTGGCCTCGACTCTCCATCAGTGGTCTGGAATTGAGGTAGATTCTGACATATGAAATGGAAAGCAAAGTAAAATCTAACTAGCTCTATGCTTCTGAGTTAATGATTTGATGATAATATTAACAGTTAACATAATTGATTATTTATCTTAGGTATAGGCAAAATCTATTAAATTATTTTTCTGCATCCTTTTGTTCACTTCTCATCATTATGAGAGGAAAGTGGGAGAAATAGTAATGTGAATTATTTCCATCCAAGATAAATATTCAAATTACATAGAAGCAAAAGAACACTATATTAGAATTATAGTCATCACAGCAATTGAATAAAATAGCTTTACCCCAACTAAAGGAAACTATCAAATTATGTTAAAATAGCTTTATTCTTTCATTCAACAAAATTTGCTGTGCATTTGCTCTATGCCAGATGTTTGTCAAAGCTATGTTTTTTCCAGTAATAATGTATGGATGTGAGAGTTGGATTTTAAAGAAAACTGAGCACCAAAGAACTGATGCTTTTGAACTGCGGTGTTAGAGAAGATTCTTGAGAGTTCCTTGGACTGCAAGGAGATCCAACCAGTCCATCCTAAAGGAAATCAGTCCTGAGTATTCATTGGAAGGACTGATGCTGAAGCTGAAGGTCCAATACTTTGACCACCTGAGGCAAAGAACTGACTCATTGGAAAAGATCCCAATACTGGGAAAGATTGAAGGCTGGAGGGTAAGGGGACAACAGAGGATGAGATGGTTGGATGGTACCACCAACTCTATGGACATGAGTTTGAGCAGGCTCCAGGAGTTGGTGATGGACAGGGAAGCCTGGCGTGCTGCAGTCCATGGGGTTGCAAAGAGTCAGACATGACTGAGCGACTGAACTGACTGACTGAGATGTTTGTCACTTGTAATGTAGGGGTGTAAGTTTAGTAACTTTCCTAAAGAAGCTTACAATTTGAAAAGTGAACTCAGGGAACTTGAGACTATGTTAGAGCTGCCATAAGGATCTCCCTGGAAGCAATGAGAGATTCATTTAGGCTAACATAGGAACAAGAAGAATTCCTAAAGACAATGCTGAACTGATTTTCCCTCTTCTAGGTGTTGTTTGATAACACAAGTTATACATATAGAATATTTGTAAAATTCAGGCATATATAAAGCAGAATATATAAGTTCACTGTAATCTATTTACACATAGATAATCACTATAGACATTTGATATATTCCCACCTGATCGTTGTCTATGGTTATATGTACATAATGCTTAAATAAAATTGAGACCATAGTGTATGCACTGTATTCTAAACTTCTTTTACACTTAGTAGTATGGCATACTACTGTTAAAATTCTTGGAAATTCCAGCACTGTTAAAATTCTTAGAAAATCTTATTTTAATGGCTGTATAATATTTCAGCATATGAGACTTATGAGTCAAGGTTGTTGGTTTCAAGCCGTGGAAACTGGCTTTTGATGATTTAAGGACAGAGACCTTTATTGAGAGGATGTTGGGTATCTCCTAAACTCACTGAGAAGGTTGGAGACGTAGGCTTGTAAAATGGCATAAACGATAGAAGAAGTAGAACTAGTTTGGAGCTGACATGACTGCTTCCACCTTTTCTTTCCAAATTGTGTGGACTCCAACCCAGAATTGCAGCCACTATGAGCCCAGAAACTGAATGTTGCTTCCAGTATTACCCTTTGCCTCTGCCAAAATAAATTTTCTACTGTCCATGCTTCTTTGAGTAACTAGTTTCAGTTCAAATTCCAGAGGGAGTGGATCTGATTGGCTGAGCTTAAGTCAAAGGTTAATATGCTATCAGAAGTGGAGTATAGATAGGTGAGAACCACTGCTTTTAGACGACTTAAGAGAAAAAGTAGAGAATTAGTTTTAGAAACTGGGATAAGTGGTGATATTATCTCTTCCAAATAAATGGAGAAATGGATGATATTCAAGGATAAAAATGTCATTATCTAAATGATATTAATTCTCCCCAAACTTATCTAGAGAGTTGATGTAGTCGTAATCAAATTGTGAACAAGGTTTTGGGGATCCTCTGTTTGGCCCCCTTGGTTTTCTGTGCATCCCTCTTCTAGGACCTATGAGTTTAAAAATAATCTCTTTAACTTTCATGCACCATGCTGCTCTGATATTCATTGTCTATAGCAAACTGATCGTCAAAACCTTTAAAAAAATTTTTAATTACCATATTTATTCCTCATAAAACAGCTAGCCTTACTTAGGTATTCTTTTATTATATTTTCAAGTCTGACATTCACATTCAATGCCATCCAAAAGAAAGAGTTTCCAAGCCATAAACTAAAGTTCCCAGCAGAAAACACCAACTCTGCTGTATATGAACATATTATGCCAATCCCTGTAGCCGCAGGAGGGAAATCATATAGATTTGGTTGGATCTCTTGAATCAAGTGTTGGGGGAAAGGAAGCATGTCCATACAATCTGATCAGCTGGAGTCATAATGAGAAGGAGAGAAGGGGAAACATCTGCCAGGAAAACAACTGAAGTATCCACTGCACTTAATTAGAAATTAACTGGAAATTAACTATTATTGAAATCCCAAATGAAAACATTAATAAGAGAAATTTTTCATGTGTGAATATCATATGGTCTTTATTCTTTAGGAATCTTTTCTTTAGTGATATCACATACTCTTGATTACTGGTTCTCTTTTTATTTAATATTCTAAGGAAGTGAACTTGAATATCAGAACTAGCATTTCAAGCCAGCAAAGTAATAATTATGCAATTTACTTTCACTAGCCAAATGCAATGGAATTCAAAAAGCCTCTTTTACTTTAGATGCTTTAATCATACTAATTTTTAAACCATAAAACTAAGTACACAGTATTTAAGGAGACAATTCATTAACCTTACAGATGAGTTAGTAATAAAAAGCCAGTCTACAAATGGAAAAGAAAGTGAAGAAGAATCTTATATATTTAGATTTCCAGATTTCAGTGTAATTTCTCTCATCACGAATTATTTCCCGTTACTTGATCCTCACAAATTAATGTTTGCTAACTGTTTTAAATCTTGGGCAAATTATTGCTTTATGCTTAAATAACCATATTTAGAAATGCAATCTACATGAAACACAATGGTCTACCGTCAGGTAATTAATGCAGCAATGTGACTCTAGGTGCTGTTATGTTGCAAGGCTATTGCTATGCAAGGCTAATTCCTGTAGTTTTGGCATCATAAGATGATATTGCACCTCTTTTCAAAGAGCTTATTTTTATGAAAATACACAGGCATTGGTAATAGGAATGAAATGTCATCAGACTTGAAAAACCCTGTGCAAACATTTTCAGTGTTATTATCCAGCACAATAATACCACACTTCAAAATTAGCATGGTAGGCAGAATTATAACCCCTACAAAGATATTCATGTCCTAGTTCCTGGAACCTGCAAAGAGGTTAGCTTGTATGGCAAAAGGGATGTTGCATCTCAGATTGAGTTAATGACCTTGAGATGGGGAGATTATCAATTATCCAAGTGGGTCCCGTATAATCCCATGAGTCCTTAAAAGCAGAGAATCTGGCCTGCTTGTGATCAGTGGGTGATTTCTACAGAAGCAGGATCAAAGAGATGCAACACCGTTGACTTTGAAGATGGAGGAAGGGGTCTTTGAGCCAAGGAATGTGGGCAGCTTCTAGAAGTTGGAAAAGAAATGGATTTTCCTCTAGAGCATCCAAAAGGAATGCATCCCTGCCAACACCTTGATTTTAGCCCAGTGAGATCCCTGCCAGACTTCTGACCTCAAAAACTGTAAGATAACAAATGTGTTTTGTAGTAAGCCATGTCGTTTGTGGTGATCTGTTTCTGCACCAATAGAACCTTAATATACCAGCCAGTACTGCAATATCTGAAGTATATTCAAAATTTTACATCATAATTGCTTTTCATTTAAGTGAGGTTTTACATACTTACTATGCCTCCTCCAAATTCCTGATTCTTTAGTTAGATAAAAAGATAGGCTATATAAGATTTACTCTTCTTCAGAATCCTTTATTTCTCAATGCAACATGATTAACCATTATTAAGTAACTTTGAAATGTTCTTTCTTATCATTTCCCTTGAGGTTGACTACAGTACCTGACCAGCTGGCTGTTCTACTGCAGATTTGAAATGTACCATCCTAAGGGCTTCCCTGGTGGCTCAAATGGTAAAGAATCTGCCTGCAATGCAGGAGATCTGTGTTCCATCCCTGGGTCGGGAAGATCCCCTGAAGAAGGGAATGGTTACTCACTTCAGTATTCTTGCCTGGAGAATTCCATGGACAGAGGAGTCTGGTAGGCTACAGAAGCTGGGGTCGCAAAGAGTAGAACAGTATTGAGCGACTTTCATTACTACTACTGCTACTACCCTAAGGGTCAAAGTGACTACTAAAAAGCATCAGTCAGTCGACAAAGATGAACCACAGTTCTGAGCCGTACCATTTACCAATTTTCCCAATGATGGAAAGAACAACCCTAGCATCAGAACTAAATTACATTGCAGAATCAGCTCCAACCAGACAAGTAAAGTGACCTTACACACAGGATCGCCATTTACCTATGGTACCAGCTGGGCTGAGACTGATGTTGACCACAAAACCCTGTTGCTATTGTCACTCATCTGAAGAAGGGCTGCACCCCAGCACCTTGGCTCCTATTTTGTTACTTCATTACCCACCTCACCTGCAAGACTTGGCCCACAGTGACCTTCATGCCTAGTCTCTTCTTAGTCACACCCTGTTTGCTGTTTCCAAACTGCTTAGATTCCCTTCAAGAAAATGTGTACAGAAAGTGCAGGTGTTTTGCACATACATGCATAAGATAGAGCATGCATGTACATGTTATCGTGGGGTAACATGCAGTTGTAACACCTACCAGACTGAAGGCAGCTTTTTTATGGCTAGGTTCTGTAAGAACTGCTCTTCTTTCTTACACGTAGTAACAGTGTGATATACCTTCAAATGTACACTTATTTATGTTCATACCCTACCATACAGCACATACCAACTGGCAGAAAAACCCAGAGACCACAAGCAAGCACATATAAGTCTTGCTCTGGAGAGAGAGAAAATAAATTTTTATGCTACTCTGTCAGTCTCATTCATCACATCCATCAGGACAGAAGTGACAACCCCATCTAAATATGATCCTGTTCATAAAAACTTGCAAATTATTTTCCACAGTAAAAAATAACATGACAAGATTTTTTTCTGAGAGGGTGACAGAATGAGATTGTTGGATGGCATCACCGACTCAGTGGACATGAACTTGGGCAAACTAGGAGATGGTGAGGGACAGGGAAGTCCATTGGGTTGCAAAGACTTGAACATGACTTGGAGACTGAACAACAACAGAAGTAATACAGTATCCTTGTAAATAGTTAGCACAATACATAACATTAGAAGACACTAATTTTTGAAAAAAAGCACAGAATCTCCTTAGTCCAAGATAACCACCAAGAAGAGCTTGTGCTTGTGGGCAGCTTTCTCCACAGACACATTTCATTTTATAAATGAGTAAATCAGATATTAAGATTTCTGGTTTTGTTATGGAAGCCTTTCAGTTTTTAAATCCGGTTTGTGGTTGTAGTTTTGGATTCCTAGTTGCAAGTATGTATGTTTGTGTGTGTGTAGCTGTGTGTTTCTGCTTTTTTTTGGGGGGGGGGTGCTAAAAGTGGATATTCAGAGAAGGTAAGACATTTGCTTTAGAAATACTTCAATAGCTTTTCAAAATGTAAAGTTAAGTCAGATGACTAGTATTGATTAAGTTGAGGATTATTGCTCTGCCTAGAGAAGAATGATACAGGGGGCGAGTTAGTGGCTTTTAGATGGAGAGGAAATAGGTTTCTAAGGTGAAGAAAGGAAGATCTGAAAAAGCAGAGGGACAGTGGAATCCAGTGGGATGCCCAACCAATGACAATTTCCTCATGACAAGGACAGACAATGGACTAGGAAGCATTTTGGCTTATATTTTACATTGTTGTCCATATTGTGCTGTCTTGGCTTATATTCTGCATTAGGCGGTGTTGCGATTTTTCTTCATCACCCACAACCTTCAGTAAAAGTCTTCTACACTGTGAGTGGCCTTGTACTATTAGAGAAAGCAAGGACTAAGGGCCTACACAATAAGGAAATATAGAGAAAGACAAGAAAGGAGGACAGTGGCAGGGCTGAATCTGAAAATTTCATGGAGACAGGAATGGAGTAAAGGGTCGAGAAGAAACAGACTTCAGAGACCACTCAGGAGTTTCAGGAAAGAAGTCGTATTGTAGAAATATGCCATAAGAATTGCATTTGAATATTTAAGGAAAAAGTAACCAGAGAACCCTGGGGCCTAGGAACACTGAGCAGGTAATGTTTAGATGGTAACTTCTATAATGTGAATTTTCCTACGCAAAACTACCAATGACTGAGTCTTTCCTAGTATTCTAAGTACATATTGACAAATTACTCTTCAAATTATACTCCCATAAAATGTGTATGCCAACATCTGTTTTTATCATACCCAGAACAAAAGTGAGTCATTTTTTCCTCATTGTCAGTTTAGTAGGTAAAATATTACGTATCCTGGTAGATTAGATTTTCAGTTGACTTTGGAAGAGGCTGAAAATCTTTTATTTTTTTTAATTTTCTGTGTTTATTCTACTGATAATTTAGATACCATAATTAAATTTCAAATAAAGTCTACATAATCCAGTTACCTACCGTTAAGAATATTGTGTCACTTTTTAACTAATAATTTTATAAATATAATAAAACTGGCTTCTTTGTAGAAGAACTAAACCCATATTGTAGAATGAAAAGTAGGTTTTTTTTCCTACACAGCTAGCTTAAAAGTAATTATTCATCACAACAACAAATTATTTTTTTTAAAGAGCTGGAAACTTTTTATTAGTATATGCTTTCTATTAGTATATGCATGAGTATATGCTAAAAAGTTGGAAACCCTGAGATACATATGACCAACAGAATTACATGTGCCTTAATCCAGATGGAATTTCTTTTCTCCTACAGTCATGGTCTATCCTCTTTGGGTGTACATTTGAGGAAGAGATAGATTGAATTCTGCCCATTTGCTAGAAAGAATGTTTTCCTAATTAGGAAATGGGCCAAGATGGATTTTCCACTGCTCAAAAACACGACACACATGATACTTCCTATAAGTATTCTCCTGAGATACAGGGTATGTTAGGTTGCTAGAAATGCCGTTATAAAATAGCACCGACTGAGTGGCATAAATAACAGAAATTTATTTGTTTCGGATCAAAGTGCTGGCAGACTTGGTTTCTGGTGAGAGCTTTCATCTCAGCTTCCTGAGAACCACCTTCTCACCATGTCTTCACGTAGCCTTTCCTCTACATGCACACTCCTGGTATCTCTTCTTGTTATTATAAGGAGGCCATTCCTATTGGATTAGGGCCCACACTTATGTATTCATTTAACCTTCATTAACTTCTTAAAGACGCTGTCTCCATATTCAGTCACATCAGGATTAAGGCTTTAACATATGAATTGGGGGAGAAGAAGACACCATTCTGTCCATAACTCAGAAGCTCAAGTTTGACTGTTTATGGCACATCCTGTAATATGTGGGTTGTGCTATAGTAGTAGTACTGTTAGGTGTCCAGTCATGTCCGACTCTTTGCAATCCTGTGGACTGTAGCCCACCAGGCTACTCAGTCCATGGAATTCTCCAAGCAAGAATACTGGAGTGGATTGCCATTCTCTTCTCTAGGGAATCCCTGATCCAGGGATCAAAATTGGGTCTCCTTCATTGCAGGCAGATCGTTACCATCTGAGGCACCAAGGAAGCCTGGGATATGCTATAATTGTAGCATATTATTTTAAGAGATACAAAGCGGGGTCCCATTATCCCAATTACAGTGTAGAAGTGACATTTTTGGTTTTCAATAAGAAATGGAGAATTCCATGTTGAGACATACATCAATGAAATAAATAACATAATTCCAGACTGAGTCATAAAGCGGTAGAATTAAATAGGTATGCAAGCAATAAATGAAAGCTGTATGCAAGGTATTAAGCACAATCAGAATTAAAATTTTAAAAATTGCTCCCACATCCAAAGCCAAGTATTTCATTGTGATAACTGCAATTGAAAAATGGCTTAAAAACATTGGGCCCGTGTATTGGCATATTCAGAAAACCAACCATCGGCAAACATTCCACTCAGGAATTTTATCTTTAGTTCCTTTTGACATTTGTGAAAGTCCCCTCCTCCGTCCTCTTTTTATTAATGAATTAGGGGCTTTCCACCTGCAAGGCAGCTTTGAAGTCACAATTCTTTCTACAAGTACAAACTTCCTTCAGAGATTTCTTTCTAAATCCTCTTAGAGAATATGGTGCTCAGAGCTTTTGTTCTATACAATCACTCCCTGATGGGATGAGTGGACTCAGGACCAGGAAACCTGGTGCCTGAAGCCCCTCCCAGCACAGTCAAGCCCCAGCAGGTGCTGCTAAACTGAGGGGAGAAAGAGCTCCCCTCCTCTGAGAAGGAGTTGTTCTCACCAGCGGTAGGCTCATTCGAAAGCATCTCAACTATGTGCACCAAGTGTGTGTGTGTGTATATATGTATGACACACATACCCAAGAGTTATATATGTTCTAATTCATATATCTCTATTTTTCTCCTTTGAATTCGCTTACCATCTCATAGGGCTGTTATAGAAAAACAAACTGTTCTTATCATCTCTAAGCTTCTTTAAAGATGGAGTGTTCTTTTATTATACTGTTTAAGATAAGAATCAATTTGGTATTTCCTAGTCATCTGAGCACTTTACACAAAAGTCTTGTAAATTATCCTTTTGCTTTATGAACTTTTAAGATCTCTAGACAATTCCAGAAACTTTGAATTATGTTCTTCGGTATGACTTTCACTGCTGCGAAAAGAAAGACTGAATCATTAAATATTGGCCCAAGAGGGTTGGTTCTTGAAGCCAGACAGTTTCAAGGAGGATTTCTAACCTGATACGATATTAGTCTTCTAGATTTCTATATGATTTGTTCTCTGAGGGTAAAGCAAAGCATCATACTTTTTTGATATTCAATTAAAGAATAAAATAAAATACCTTATAATCTTAATTGGAAATGCCAAGGATTTGATTGAATTTCTAACTCAGGGTGCTATTTTCTATTATTAAGAATGAGTTGTGCTACTGTTAATGCAGCAGAAAAGAACTCATCTTCAAAATATCCTGGGACCCATGAAATGCAAAACAGAAGTGAGCCACAGCCTATGGTCTGGGTATCTGCCAGCAACTCTCACATCTGCTGTTTGGAGTGCCAGCATTTGGCATGTGATTTGGAGACCCTTTCTTCAGAACAAGTTCTGTTTTGGCTGAACTTCCTTCCTACCTTTCCAGTAATTATTACACCTCACATAATAAGCTTTGGACTTAATGTTATTTCAAGTCGTATCAGGTGTCTCATATACTTGGGAAGACTCATGTCATAATACTAGAATCTTCTGGATCATCACCAAAGTTTTTTGAGGTGATGGTATGTCATCCCTGGGGACTGGCCAAATGTTTACTGGGCACTCCAGAATTTTTTTTTCATGTATGCTCCAAAATCACTGTGGACAGTGATTGTAACCGTGAAATTAAAAGATGCTTCATGGAAGAATAGCTATGATAAATCTAGACTGTGTATCCAAAAGTGGAGACATCACTTTGCTGACAAAGGTCTGTAGAGTCAAAGCTATGGTTTTCCCAGTAGTCCTGCATGGATGTGAAAGTTGGACGAAAAGAAGGCTGAGCACCAAAGAATTGATGCTTTCGAACTGTGGTGTTGGAAAAGACTTTGAGAGTCCCTTGGATTACAAGGAGATCAAACAAGTCAATCCTAAAAGAAATCAACCCTGAATATTCACTGGAAAGACTGATGCTGAAGCTGAAGCTCCAATACCTTGGCCACCTGATGCGAAGAGTTGACTTATTGGAAAAGTACCTGATGCTGGGAAAGAATGAAGGGCAAAAGATAAGGGGGCAGCAGAGGTTTAGATGGTTCAATAGTTTCACTGACTCAGTGGTCATGAATCTGACAAACTCCAGGACATAGCAAAGGACAGAGGAGCCTGGCATGCTATAGTCCATGGGGTTGCAAAGAGCCAGACATGACTTAGCAACTGAACAACAACAATATACTATATTAGAGGCCCAAATGTGTTCTGCTTAACTTGACCATCATGTCAAAGCTTGACCATGTGTGTCAAAGCACACCATCTTTCAATAACGGATATGTGTTGCAGGGAGAAAAGAATGATTCTTTTTTTCTTTTTATGCCTGGGTTCTCTGACTGGGACCATGCAAATTAGACTGACTAAAGAAAATTTAGCAGAAAAAGAGCAAACAGACATTTTTGTTTTTCGGTCATAAGTAACTCAAAGAGAATTCAGTCATAAGTAACTCAAAGGGGTGGTCAGAACATACAGCTCACATAGTTTCTGAACAAAGAACAATATATTTGGAGAGAAGTGACAGAACGAAAAGGTTTTTAGACTGTGAGAAGATAAATAGTATTATTTTTTGGCCATGCCATGTATCTTTGGGATGGTAAATATATCGGGAATCTAATGGGAAAATATGGGCTTCCCAAGTAGTGCTAATGGTAAAGAACTCTCCTGCCAATGCAGGAGACATAAGAAACATGGGTTTCATACCTGGGTAGGAAGATCACCTGGACGAAGGCATGAGCATCACAACCCACTCTGGTATTCTTGCCTGGAGAGTCCCATGGACAGAGGATCCTGGAGAGCCACAGTCCACAGGGTCACAAAGAATTGGATGTGACTGAAGCGATTCAGCATGCAGTACAATGGAAAATACAGGCTAGTTACTAAGAACTGTCATGTAGATTCCTCTGGTGCTGTCTTGGGGCTGAGAAGAGTCTAAAGTTATCTCTGGTGATTAAGAATCCCCTGACCTTCCTAATGGTGGTGTGGGGTAGAGAGTTGATTCTGGGTCAACTTTTTCTCTATTGTTTTCAGCTTAAAATAATTTATATGCCAGAGTTGCATATTTTGGGGTGGCATACTCTAACTCAGTCTTCCTAGTTGGAGCAGTGGTAAAGAATTCACCTTCCAGTGCAGGAGACATGAATTCAATCCCTGAGTCAAGAAGATTCCCTGGAGTAGGAAATAGCAATCTGCTCCAGTATTCTCACCTGGGAAATCCGAGGGACAGAGGAGCCTGGTGGGCTACAGTCCAAAGAGACGCAAAGAGTCAGACACGACTGAAGCAACTGCGTGCACGTGCCCACACACACACACACACACACACACACACTCTAAGTCACTTCAGTGTTATAATACATTTGTCAAATCCATAGATGTACAGTACCAAGAGTGAACCCTAATGTGAAGTATGGACTTTGGGTGATAATGGTGTGTCAATGTACATTCACAAGTAGCAAAAATGTACCACTCTAGAGATAAAGGGGAATGTTGATAGTGGGGAAGGCTATGAGTGGGGGGCTGGGGCAGAGTGTATATGGGAATACTGCCTTTTTGTTCAGTTTTGCTGTACAGTGAACAGTTGTAAAGCTGCTCTAAAAGAAAAAAAATTAAAATCTGTAAAAAAAAAAACAGGTGTGGTGTAAGAAATATTTTGTTCTTTGTTCCTAGTTCCTGACACAGACCCTAAAACCTTTGGAATTTCCTGAGTGATAGGAATGTTTTCTATTGTTCATAAAAAGGCTCCTTTTGATTATACTTGAGCTTATTCTAATATGATAACTTAAGACAGGATCCCTCAATAACCTCAGAATAAGACTGGAAACCAGAAAGAGCAAATTATTAGTTGAAAATTTCAGCCTCACCCACCAACCATTAGGGTTGGGAAGAGAGCTGAAGACTGAGTACAATTCTAAGATGGTAATATTCAGAGAACTTTCAGTTTGATGAGCACATCGAAGTTCTGGGAGGGTCATGGACCTGGAAAAAGCATGGAAATTCCATGCCACACTCCCACCCATACCCTGATCTATGCATTTCTTCCATTTAGCTGCTGGTAAGCTGTTGGAGAAGGCACTAGCAACCCACTCCAGCACTCTTGCCTGGAAACTCCCATAGATGGAGGAGCCTGGTAGGCTGCAGTCCATGGGGTCGCTAGGAGTTGGGCACGACTGAGCGACTTCCCTTTCACTTTCCACTTTCATGCATTGGAGAAGGAAATGGCAACCCACTCCAGTGTTCTTGCCTGGAAAATCCCAGGGACGGAGGAGCCTGCTGGGCTGCCGTCTTTGGGGTTGCACAGAGTCGGACACGACTGAAGCGACTTAGCAGCAGCAGCAGCAAGCTGTATCCTTTACAATAAACCAGTATTTTCCTCAGTTACTCACATCACTATAGCAAACTATCAAGCCTGGATAGGAAATGGTTAGAACTCCTAATTCATAGTTTGTTAGTCATAAATACAAGTGTTCTGAGATTTGTGACTGGAATCAAGATGGGGGCAGACCTGTGGAACTGAGCCCTTTAATTTGTGGAGTCTGATGCTAACTCTAGGTACGTATGTCAGAATTTAATTCAGTTGGAGGACCCCCCACTTAGTGTTAGGAAACTTGAAAATCTCACACAGGAGATAATGCAGTTGAGAAGTGCTTGGATAAACTGAAATTGACATATGTATTAAATGCAACATTAATCTCACTGTATTTGGTTTTAAAGTATCAAAGACATACAAACAAAAAAGGCTCTTCGTGTTATATGGATACTCCCAAATCCAGATGAATAGCAAATGACAAACCAATGTGGTAAAACTCAGGTAGAAAGGAACTGGACAAATATTCTGTCTTGATTGAGCCCAGCTTAGCCCTTCTCAGATATTCACTTCCAAAGACTATAGACAGAAGGCTCACATTGTATTGATGGCAACTAAAAGAATACAGAGGCCATACTCTCAACATCTTTCAATGTTTTCCCCAGCAGTATTTGGCTCATAATAGTACCTTATGTATGCATAGTACACCTCATTTACAAGCATTTTCATATTCATTATTTCATTTGATTTCACTTATTTACTACCAGTACTGCTCCTGCATTTTGAACGTCATCAATCAAATTCAGAACTCTAGGTGAAACTCAAAAAGAAATTCATTGCTCTTTCAGGTGTTACAAATGAACCAGCTGGGTGGTCCCATTCATTCCTCTGATTTTCTGCTGTGCCCTTGCAAAACTGAAATTGTAATTTAAGAGGCATATTGCACAGCCTCAGAACACTGCCACAGAACATATTTCAAGCTCTATTTGCTTCTAGATTTTTAGCCTAAAGTAGAATGCAAATATCCCCTAGAATTCCCTTTATTTATGACTCAAAAAGTATGGTCAAAAAGGTCTCTGTAAATGACCAGTGATGAAAGTGATTATTATCATACGTACTTGAGGTAAAGAAGAAAGGAAACGTTCTTGATGATTTCAAAAACTTCAAAAGGGAGGAAAGAAAGGGAGGGTCATTTTTAGATTACTAGGGAATAAAATAACATGCTTTTAAGACTAACTCAGTGCAAAGGAAATCTAAATAAAGTGAGGCTAAAGAATCTTTATATGTAAAGGAGGTTATGACTAAATTTCTCTCCCTCACACTGAGAGAACCACTAAGAGTAGCTTCATGTTTGAGACAAGGAAAATACTGATAAGAGACTTTACTAAGCCATGAATCTAGTTCATGATATATACAAAACGAAGTGTTGTAAACTGAGGCACAGATCTGGGTCCTAGAAAATTCTTATTCCTCTTCAAGCTAGCAAATAAAAAGCCCAAGAATCCAAGATTCCCAGCCAGTTTCTGGGGTCTCCTTACAAAATCCTTTGTTGGGGGTCCCCAAAACTTACATATTTTACAACAAATCAAAGTTAACCAAAAAATTACATGTATTATTAATGCAAATTTATTCAAATTATTCAAAATATATGTATTGGAAAAGAGCCCAAATCTTTAGTTTTAAGAGTAGATTTAAGTTCCCATCAAAGTGATCAAAAGGACTTCCTAGGTGGCACAATGGTAGAGAATCTGCCTGCCAGTGCAAGAGATGCAAGAGACACAGGTTCAATCCCTGGCTCAGGAAGATCCCCTGGAAAGGAAACGTCATCCTACTCCAGTATTCTTGCCTGGGAAAATTCCATGGACAGAGGATTCTGGCAGACTACAGCCCATAGGGTCACAAAGAGTCAGACATGACTGAATGACTGAGCACACAAAAGTGATCAGATCCAGTAATATTCCTGTGGTGGTGATGAAAGTTGCTCAGTCGTGCCTGACTCTTTGCGGCTCCATGGATAGTCCATGGAATTCTCCAGGCCAGAATACCGGAGTGGGTAAGCCTTTCCCTTCTCCAGGGGATCTTCCCAACCCAGGCATCTAACCCAGGTCTCCCACATTGCAGGCTGATTCTTTACCAGCTGAGCTACCAGGGAAACCCAATATTCCTATATATTGTGACAAGGTCTGTATCTCAAAAGTCATGGAGAGGCTGCAGAAGCTAATTAAAAAGAATTAGAATATTAAGATTTAACCCAAGCTCCAAGCTACTTCTGGTCTCACAGATCTGAGTAGCTTTCCCTTCTGAATGATGGTGGAAAAGTCATGTTCTTGGAGTTGTTTGGGGTTCAAACCCCAGCTCTGTCAATCAGTCTCAAATACCTAATTGACAATTGAATTCCATTTAGGGAATGAAATAAGATAATACCAATATTATAATATTATTATTATATTATTATTTATTATTATAAAGTACTAGCCAGTGGAAGAATTTTAATATTGTCAACTACAAATTGGTACTTGTCAAGAGCATTGCCAATGACTGAACAACAGAGGCATTTGCCATCTGACTCTATGGAGTTGGAAAAAATAGGTGTTCATCCAGCCATGCACAGGGGCCACTCAATTGTCCTACTTGGTTTGTGCTGCTATAAAAAAATACCATGCTGTCTATCTTGTATATAACGGAAATTTATTTTCTTACAATACTAGAGGCTTGGAAGTCCAAGAAGGAGGTGCTGCTGAGCTGATGTCTTGTGAGAGCCCACTTCCTGATTTGTAAATGATTATCCTCCTGCTTTGTTTGGACATGACAGACGGGGAGGAAGAGAATCCTCTGAGGCCTCTTTTTGTGCATGCTGCAAGCTAAGTCACTTTAGTTGTGTTCAACTCTTTGTGACCCTTTGGACTGTAGCCCACCGAACTCCTCTGTCCATGGGATTTTCCAGGCAAGAATACTGGAGTGGGTTGCCATGCCTTCCCCTGGGTGATCTTTCCAACCCAGGCATTGAAACTGCATCTTGTACATCTCCAGTATTGACAGGCAGAGTCTTTACCACTAGCACTAATCCCATTACTAAGAGCTCTATGACCATGAGGACTCCATGACTTAACCACCTTGTTACTGAACTTGGGTCTGCTCCTCAGTCACACAGCAAAGCCTATCTATGGCTCCAGGTTGTGGTGAAGGAGAGTATAATATTTATTCCAGGGCATGAAGTGAAGAGAACAGGCATCTCATCCTCAAAAGACCGCAAACTCCCTGATGGCTTTTAGAAAAGAGTTTTTAAAGGGGACCTTTGAAGTGAGGTTTGTAGGGTGCATGATTTTCTTCGGATTGGTTGGTGATGAGGTAACAGGGTGATATTTCAAGAATCTTAATCATCAGCCTCTGGAGTCAGGAGTCTGGAGTCTACAAACTTGTGGTCAGTATGTAGTCTCCACCCCCTACCTTGGGGAGGGTCTTACATTCCACAGAACAACTCAAAAATATGCATCCGATTGTTAGGTAGATCCCTGGAGGAGGAACTAGGAATCTGTCTTATCCCTGAAGGGTCCAAGCTGTCTTGTTTAACTGCTTTTCCTTTGTTTCTGCATTCCATCACTTCTCTAATTAGTAACCACTTGAGTCTGCTCTTTGGAACTCAGGGAAGGCCTAAGAGAGGAAAGCATTTTAAATCTACAAACGAGAGATGGGCGGCACAGAGGAGCTTTTGTATCCAGGGAAGTCCCACAGCTTTCTGTTTGGTTTCAGTTCCCCCTTTTCTTTGATACTCCCCAGTCCTGAAGGGAACGGTGGCGAGAGAAGAAACAGAATAAAGTTTTGGATGGAGAGCTTAATCATAAACTCAACAGGGGAACTTGATTTTTGGGGGAGACTGGGTTTTAATCTCTCAAAAGGCCCATCTCCTACTACCGTTGCATAAGAGTGAGGATTTTGACATGAATTTGGGGGGCACAAACGTTCAGCCCATGAGATCAGCCATCTAAACTAAGCACAGCTGGGAAGCAAGAGGTGACACAGGACAATGTTGAACATACGGCTATTTGCACATTCCTGAGTGTCTACTAAGTGTCTGCAAGATGCTAGGCACTGTGCTAGAAGCAGGGAATACAAAAGTTAACAGAGCAGAATTCTTGCCTGCAAGGTATTTGCCAGCTGGTGGAACATTTAATATTCTAGGACAGATTTTTCAGAGTTTGTTTTATGGGTGATCATGGGTTCTCTACCCAAAGGTTTGGAAAATCCTAGATTGAAAATAATAGCTGTTTTGTGTGCCAAGCACTAATCTAAGTGCTTTACATATATAAACTCTTTTAATTCTCAATATTGCTATAATATTCTTGTTTTGCAGACCCAGACAGATTAAGCAGCTTGCTCAAGGTCACACAGCTGCTGCTGCTGCTGCTAAATCGAGTCAGTCATGTCCGACTCTGTGCGACCCCATAGACGGCAGCCCACTAGGCTCCTCTGTCCCTGGGATCCTCCAAGCAAGAACACTGGAGTGCGTTGCCATTTCCTTCTCCAATGCATGAAAGTGAAAAGTGAAAGTGAAGTCGCTCAGTCGTGTCTGACTCTTCATGACCCCATGGACTGCAGCCCACCAAGCTCCTCCGTCCATGAAATTTTCCAGGCAAGAGTACTGGAGTGCAGTGCCATTGCCTTCTCCGAAGGTCACACAGCAGAGTTTTTCAATACTTTGCATTTTGAATTTCTTAGACAGATTAGAGTATGTATATTTCCCAATTGTTTAACGAGGGAAAACTTTTTCTCCTCTAATGTAGCATTTCACAGGATCAATGTTTTAAAAGAAATATCTGGGAAAAAGTTGTGGAACAAAAGAATAAAATTTGTTTCAATTCTCCTTTGCTGTGTATTAACAGCTGCATTGAAGATATGGCTTATTTTATTCATTTTTAAAAAGTTTAAGTCCCAGGACACTGCCTAGATGCTCTAGCCTCTGTGCTCACATGCTATACTCTCACTTCTAAGAGGTTTGGGAGTCCAGATGCTAGACAAACAGGGTGCTGCGGAACAGAAGCTGAAGGCTGGCTTTTCAGGACACCTAGTAGCATCATGGAAACTGGGATCATTATTGAGCTGTAACTTAGAGAAGAAAATGAAGTCTGACAAGTCTTTTTCATAACAAGATCAAAGAGATTATGACAGATTGTGAAAATACAGTCTTATTTTTCAAGCTGCTAATTTGTCTTCTCACCACTTCCCAGAGAAGAGCTTATGAGGGGCCCTTTCTTAGAGGAAGTGGTTGAGGATACCTTCTTGGCTGCACGGTTTAACCTCTACGAAAAAAATATGGCTTTTATTGATTCATGGTGACAAGGTGCAAAGAAGAAAAGGAACTTTAAAAAATGTATTTGGAATCTGAGTTTTTAGCATCACAAACACAGGTCATTGTATGTTTTGTAAATGTAAGGTAGAATAAAAGATAGGGAATTGTGTGTCCCTTATATTCATCATTCTAACGCAGTGACTGTTACTTAAATTGGAATGCTCTTTATCCTCCCAAATATAAATATGCTTTTAAAAAAGCAATGATAAAATAATAAAATTACTCATTACCTTAAACAGATTTAAGTCACTCTTCTTGTGCCTTGCACACTCACAGCACACTTTTCGATAAAGCTAAATTTCACAATAGTGTATTATAATTAATATAGTGCTTAATCTGTACAACAGTTTTAATAAAGGTCAGATTTGAGACGGTTTTTTTTCCAAAAGCATTCCAAATGCATTACATATCTCCAACCAAGAATCATGGAATCACAATAATAATTAATATTCATAGACCCTGGTACTATGCACAAAATACAGATGTGAGGAGGCTGATAATGTTGATGGTGGGCAGACGAGAGGTCTGTTCTTCTATTCTCTCCAAGAAATATGAGGCAAGGTCTTTAGCAGGGTGGAGTAGGGACAGATGGAGTGCCCATTTGAGATTTATAACCAAAAATTTAGAGCAAAAATAGTCAGTAAGTGTGTATATGTTTTTTTTCAGGAACATTTGACTCAGATAGAAGCATAAAGTATGAAAGAGCTTTTTTAACCAGAGTCTGATCTTTTCCATGACACCTCTAGAAGAAAGAAAAAGGCAAGGGAGTTAGATATTTTCAAGGGAGTGTTGTTGTTATAGATAATAGAGTCCGATTTGATTACAAAGACAAATGAAGACACAAGATAGGATGTGTGGGAGTACCGGTGGTAGCTTTAATGGACAGGAGGTCTTCTGAGGTGGAGGCTATGGCCATGAGGGTCTACAGCTTAGATTAATGGAGAACTCAACTTTTGACCTTCACATAAATTATCTGAACTTCCCCTCACAAGGCCAAAAGAGAATTATTCTCCCCATTTTACAGTTGAGGAAAACGAAGCTCAGAGGATTTCCAAGTCTTGTGCAAGATCACAGAGTAAAGAACAAGGGGAACTAGGACTGGAGCCCACCCAGGTCTTCCAAATCCAAACCCTGAACTCTCAGCCCAAGAATAATGACATTTTTCTGAGAAGACATTTTATGGCATCTCTACTGTCCACTTAGCTGACTTCTCTCAAAAAGAATGCCTTTTCTGGGAAGAGTCATAACAAGTAAAAGGTAAAAGAAAAAAGATGAATGCAATGCTGAGTGGTAGGCCAGCACAAGACTAAAATTATGTCTCTTTGTGAACGTTCTCCACACAACGTGGGGAATTTAAATTTAGGGATTGCAAGATTTAAAAATATTTTCAATGCACCATCAGAGGGAGTCTGTTCAAGTGCGTATCTTACTGCAAGAGCACAGTACAGAGGAGTAAGGCTAGTATGCAAATAGTAAAACTCATAACAGTGAGGAAGAGCTGCTCCTGCCATGTGTCACTGGACCTCAGTTCAGGGACCTGAGTTTGAATTGCTTGTGTTCCTCAAGGTTACCAGGGATGCTTGAGAATGCACATGACAGACATATGATCAGAAGCACATGTGTGATTCCTGTCCATCCAAATAGATGATAGCTACATCACAGAAGAGTTTTCACTGAAGTGAAAACAAGGACTATGTAATGTTTCCTGGGAAGCAAGTGACTTTCAGGTAAGCAATTCCAAACTGAAAGTTGCTCAGTCATGTCCATCTCTTTGTGACCCCATGGACTATACAGTCCACGGAATTCTCCAGGCCAGAATACTGGAGCGGGTAGCCATTCCCTTCTCCAGGGTATCTTCCCAACCCAGGGATCAAACCCAGGTTGCCCCGCATTGCAGGTGGATTTTTTACCAGCTGATGCACCAGGGAAGCCCAAGAATAAAGTGTATGGTAAATCTTGCCCAAATAAGACAGATCTAGGGAAATAAATACAGCAATGGGTAGAACACAGAAATTAAACAGTAAGCTTTATAATCTATTCAATGTTTTTTATTTTACAAATGTAAAGATTTACTTATTTATACCTGCCTTATTTTTCAATAGAAATTCTGAGATACAAGAACTTTTACTGTAAGGTATAGAAATATACAAACAAGGATGCAAAACCAGAGCCAGGGAAAATGTACAAATGAGTAAAAAGTAAAGATAAGAGAGAGAAAAAAATGTAGTTAATGTACAGGCTAAGAAGATATCCTTAACTGTGATAATTGATCTACAAATATGGTCTAAACTTCCTGGGAGCCAGCTTGGGGCAGTGGGTTTGGGAGTAGGGCGGTAAGGGTGGGGGAAGGTGGGAGGAAGTCAACTAAGCTATCTGTTTAACAACAAATATTTATGATTTGAAATGAGGTTTTCATAACTTTGAACTCAGAGTTTTTCCCCTCAGAGTTCTTTCTCAAATTCCTCCTAACACAGATGCAAGCCCCAGCTCAATCCTCACCTGGTTCTTAGACTGACCTCATGGAGGGCCAGCACCACCTGCAAAAAAAGGAACCTGGGAGCGCCAGATGTCCTTGCTCAACAGATGCCTTGGGCTCTGTCTGTGTGATGCCATAATTATCTCTGTTTTGTTTTTTGTTATTATCAATGCCCTTGTGGGTTAGCTGGTTTCTATATGATCTTTCCTAGGGCTTCCCAGGTAGCACTAGTGGTAAAGAACCTGACTGCCAGTTCAGGAGACATAAGAGATGTGGATTCGATCCCTGGGTCAGGAAGATCCCCTGGAAGAGGAAATGTCAACCCACTCCAGGATTCTTGCCTGGAGAATCCCATGGACAGAGGAGCCTAGTGGGTTACCATCCTTAAGGTCACACAGAGTCGGACACGAATGAAGCAACTTAACACATACACACATACAACCTTTCCTAACACCCGAATCTTCTGGTTTGGGGGTCACCCTTCTGATTTACACATAGTCCTGGATTATACACTCATACTCAGGTTGGAGCCTCACATGTATCCACACCACTACCTCGGGTCTGCTGGTCCCTTCCTCTTAGACAATGTGTCGATTTAGCCCTGATAATATTTCAAGGTCTTCCGACCTATACAATTTAAACTGAGTGAATTTCAAATATACCCTCACATTGAATTTAAAATCAATGACAACCCTCCATATTAAGAATATCAAAAGAGTCTTAGTGGATGACCAAAGTCATCAAGGAAAGCAAGTGAAACAAGATACAAAGGCCCAGGCCACACCCATGCCTTTCTTTCCTCCTAAATCAAAGGCTGCATTGTCACTGTGTTATTAAATATATTGATCTCATTTGTGTTGTCTGTAACATGGCTCTGAAGCTTGAGGACAGGTAGAAGACATAATCAAATTTGGCCCAGTGCCCAGAAGAGCATTGAGTGCACAGGCACGATGAATATTACTGATGATGAAAACTTACAAAAGGTGGGAATAATTTGGAAACCCTTCAGAGGAAAGCAACAAAGATGGTTATTACACAGTTGAAAAGTGATCTACACTTAGGAAAAGGTCCACAGAACTAGGCTATTTAGCCTATAGAAGAGGCAGTTAAGTGCAGCATAATAATAAATCCACACTTGTCTGCTATCTCTTATACAGAAGCTCATAAACGGCTCTTCTTCAACCTGGGTGATTACAGAACAAGAAGGGAAGAATGTAAGTGGAATCAGACATTTCAGCTCTCCTTCGAAAGTTAAACTTTTCATAACTAGATTTTGTTTTTGTGGGAGAAAAATTCTAATTTCTCTCCTGCATTTTTTTAAAATAAGACAGCAGACTTGTATCTTCCAGATGTCTGCTTTTTAAATCAGAAATCTAGTTTGCTCACCAACTGCAATATTCTCCCATGTTTTTCCTATTTTACATATATATGCATTTAATTTAATATCAAACACCTGGTTAGGAAACAACAGGCACTTTGTGTGTTTGACTTTGTGCCTGAAAACAGCCGTTCAGCCCAATTCCAACGTGATACAGAAGAGTATCCAGAAAAGGCACCTTCTATCTAGTCCTTTTTAGCAGTCTGCTTAAATTTCCCAGATTATCTATTTTGAAGTCATAAATGTGCTAGCACCGGGAAACTGAACCTCCTATGAACCCATGTTATTTTTCAAGGTTGTTATAGCTGGATTTAGTTACTAATTTTTAATGGAGCAGGGACACATGTGTCACAGAATATAAACAATTTCTCCTCCTGCATAAATCACCCTTCCTCCGTTCCATAGACTAACCCTTGGAACAGCTGGTATCTGAGGATGACCGTTTACTTTAGACCTTGTTCTCAAGTAGATAAGAATTGTCAAGCAGAGGAAACATACATATATTTGTGTGTGTGTGTGTGTGTGTGTGTGTGTGTCTTGTATATGAAGACATCTCAGACACAGACATAAAATCTCCATGATATAGGCTTTATTTCAGTACTCAAGAATATAAACAGGCCCATTTGGTTGAATTCAGTTTTGCTCAATTAAAGCTGAATTTATGTAATACCATCTAGCATCGGTATTGACATTTGGTGGCATTCAAGATGGTATTTACACTCACTGTTCTGAACGTCCATGCCACTATTTGCAGTAGGTTCAGGCCTCCAGCTCCCTGTTTGTTGAGGTTCACCTAACAGAGTTTAGCCCCATAAAGATTCCTGAAAGAGGCTCTTCATGCTAAAGCAACTCCATAGAAAGCTGTGCATGTGCAGCCCAGAATGTATCAGCCATCTGTCCAGAAAAATGTATCCATATGCTTCCCAGGGCATTTGTTAAATTAGACTTCAGCACAAGCCTTCATCCTCCTGTTGGATAAAGAGCAATTCCTGCCATTCCCCCCACCCCCACATCAAATGCATTATCCTAAAAGGACTTACTATTTTATTGTTTTCTCATATATAACTTCATTTAATTCTCTCAGTAACTCTCAGAGGGAAGTATCATTACCCTCATTTCACAAGGAAATTGAGGCTTAGGGAGATTGAGACTTACCCCAGCTCACATGACCAGTAAATGGCAAAGATCCTAAACTTCTAGGAAAGAGAATGAACCTTATTTACCTACACACACACACATAAGTGAGAAAGAGAGAGAGAGTGTGTATCAACAAACCATAAGGTTAGCAAATGTCCCTATCTTCTACCTCTTTGTTTGAATAGTTCAGAATTAAAAAAAAAAAAAAATACTTTTAATAAAAACATCAGGGTTTGATTAGGCAGTACTTTGAAGTCTTAAGAAAAGCCCAATAAATTGCAGATATATTAGACTCAACTTTTCAAATAGAAGAGGGGCCTTGCCCTGTAACTTTCTTGGCCCAAGAAAGAGAAGTAGTTTTTGTCTACCTCAAAGCTTCACCGTATCACTGTCACATTCTAAATGCATACTGAATGAGATGTTCTCATCTTGCCCTCTACTTTAAACTGCTCAGGTGCCAGCCAGGGAAAGCTAAAACTCCCTGTTCATTCTTTCTTTGGCTTCAGACTCTGAAGGCTCCTGCCCTAGAATACTAATATATCATCTGACAAGGATTAAACAGTTACTACCTATTAACATCTGAGCACAAGCTACGTTAAATGTAACTAGCCAAATATATGGCAAGAGTTCAAGGCTGCAAGCTCAGATAGATCATAGGATGTATAGCTAGAAATGTCTAGAGCCAGGATGGAGGGTGGTCCCAAGCTTTTTTCAGTACCTGTTCACAATGCCAGGAGTCAAAATGATTGCCGGGCAATAAAACTGCACTGATAACAACAGGGAGTTGAGGCAATCACACTAAATAAATGTGACTCAAACAAGTCACAAGAGCTAAAGAGGAGGGCATTGAATCTAAATTTCTTTTGCCAGTAATCTTGCTAATATCTAAGTTTTATTATGTAATTTTAAAAGAATGAAACCGGAACTATAATTAGTTGTGTTCAATTTCTTTCATTTGTGCAGTATTAATTAACGCAGTCTGCCAGCATGATTCCTAGAGGAAATTCACGAAAGACTAGCAGTAAGAAGGGATGCTTATGTGTGCCACATCCATAGGTACAAGTGGGCTTGACACATAGGTTAAAAGCCCCTCTATTGAAGCTCCCAGGCACCCACAGTTTGGATAGGGATGTTGGATGCCAAGATCTAGAGTTGTATTATCCAATATGGCGGCCACTTACCACATGGAGCTATGTAATATAAATTAAAATTAAATTAGTTTCTCAATCTCATTCACCTTTTCAAGGCTCACTAGGCACAAATAGCCAATGACTACCTTATTGGACAGCACAGATATACGTGATTTCCTTCATCACAGAAGTTCTATTGGACAGCATTGGACCTAGAGTGTAAGAGGTATGGTGTGTCTCAGTCTCCAAAACTGCTATTTCCGGAGGTAAAGGGCAACTTGAATAGAGACAGAGAAGTCTAGAGTGGGACTGAATATTTATCCAGCCGTAAGAAAGAAGGAAATCCTGCCATATGCAGTGACATGGATAGAACATGAGGGCATTATGCTCAGTGAAATAACTCAGTCAGAGAAAAATACTATATGATGTCACTTACATGTTAAATCTGAAAACAAAACAAGGAAACTGATTCACAGAAACAGACCCGGTTGGTGGTTGCCACAGGCGGGAGGCAGGGAATGGGGATTTGGGTAAAGGTGGTCAAAATGTATAAGTGCCCGGTTGTAAGTAAATTCTGGATATATAATGTCAGCATAATACCTATAGTTAACAATACTGGATTCTACATTTGAAAATTGTGAAGAGGGTAGATCTCAAAAGTTCTCATTGCAAGAAAAGAAATTGTAACTACGTGAGATAATGAATGTTAACTAAACAAGGCGATGAATGTGGTAATCCTTTTATTATATATGTATACATATATATAGACTATATATATATACATATACACTAGACTTCTCTGTCTCTATTCAAGTTGCCCTTTGCCTCCTGAAATAGAAGTTTTGGAGACTGAGACATACCGTACATATATGTATATATAATCAGTGTGCTATGCACTTTAAGCTAGTACAATACTATATGTCAATTACATCTGAATTAAAAACTGGGGGAAAAATAAGAATGCCAGCAGAGTGAGTTCCCAAACTCACGAAAGGCTAGGTATAGACACACGTACTTTTAATATATATTCTCACTCAGCTTTAAAGTGTCTAAAGGGTTTTTTAATGACTCTGAACCTGTCCCTTACAACTATAGATTCAAGGGATTAGATCTGGTTGACAGAGCACCTGAAGAACTATAGACAAAGGTCTATAATATTGTACAGGAGGCGGTGACCAAAACCATCCCAAATAAAAATACAATAGGTAAAGTCATTGTTGGAGGAGGCCTGACAAATGTTAACAGCTGAAAATAGAAAAAAAGTGAAAGGCATAGGAGACAGGGAAAGATACCCAACTGAATGCAGAGTTCCAGAGAATACCAAGGAGAGACACAAAAGCCTTCTTAAGAGAACAGTGCAAAGAAATAGATGAAAACAAAACAATGGGAAAGACTAGAGATCTCTTCAAGAAAGTTGGAGATATTAAGGGAATATTTCATACACATATTCATGCAAATAAAGGACAGAAATGACAAGGACCTAACCAAGGCAGAAGAGATTAAGAAGAGGTGTCAAGAATACACAGAAGAACTATACAAAAACAGGTCTTAATGACCCAGATAACCATGATAGTGTGGTCACTTACCTAAAGGCAGACATCCTGGTGTGTGAAGTCAAGTGCACCTTAGGAAGCATTACTGTAAACAAAGATAGTAGAGGTGTTGAAATTCTAGCTGAGCTACTTAAAATTCTAATAGATGATGCTATTAAAGTGCTGCTCTCATTATGTCAGCAAATTTGGAAAACTCAGCAGTGGCCATAGGACTGGAAAAGGTCGGTTTTCATTCCAATCCCAAAGAAAGGCAATGCAAAAGAATGTTCAAACTGCCACACAATTGCACTCATTTCACATGCTAGCAAGGTAATGCTCAAAATCCTTCAAGCTAGGCTTCAACAGTAAATGAGCTAAGAATTTTCAGATGCACAAGCTGGGTTTAGACAAGGCAGAGGAACAAGAGATCAGATTGCCAACATCCATTGGATCATAGAGAAAGCAAGAGAGTTCCAGAAAAACATCTCCTTCTGCTTCATTGACTATGCTAAAGCCTTTGACTGTGTAGATCACAACAAAATGTGGAAAATTCTTAAAGAGATGAGGATAACAGACTACCTTACCTGTCTCCTGAGAAACCTGTATGCATGTCAAGAAGCAATGGTTAGAACCAGACATGCAGCAAAGGACAGTTTCCAAACTGGGAAAGGAGTATGTCAAGGCTGTATACTGTCACCCTGTTTATTTAACTTACATGCAGAGAACATTATGTGCAATGTAAGGCTGGATGAATCACAAGCTGGAATCAAGATTGCTGTGAGAAATATCAACAACTTCAGATATGCAGATGGTATCATTCTAATTGCAGAAAGCAAAGAGGAACTAAAGAGTCTCTTGAGGGTGAAAGAGGAGAGTGAAAAGCTGGCTTAAAACTCAACATTCAAAAAAACTAAGATCATGACATCCAGTCCTATCACTTTATGGCCAATAGATGCAGAAAATATGGAAACAGTGATGGATTTTATTTTCTTGGGCTCCAAAACCACTGCAAATGATTGCAACCATGAAATTTAAAGACACATGCCTTGGAAGGAAAATTATGACAAACATAGACAGCATATTAAAAAGCAGAGATAACACTTTGCCAAAAAAGGTCCATATAGTCAAATGTGTGGTTTTTCCAGTATGTGAGAGCTGGACCATAAAGAAGGCTGAGCGCCAAAGAATTGATGCTTTTGAATTGTGATGATAAAGAAGACTCTTGAGAGTCCCTTGGACAGCAAGTAAATCAAACCAGTCAATCCTAAAAGAAATAAACTCTGAATATTCATTTTAAGGACTGATGCTGAAGCTAAACCTCCAATACTTGGACCACGTGATGGAAAGAGCTGACTCACTGGAAAAGACCCTGACACTGGGAAAGATTGAAGGTCCAAGGAGAAGGGGGCAGCAGAGAATGAGATAGTTAGATAGCATCACTGACCTAATGGACAAGAATTTGAGCAAACTCCAGGAGATAGTGAAAGATAGAGGAACCTAGCATGCTGCAGTCCATGGGGTCACAAAGAGTCGGACATGACTCAGCAACTGATCAAGAACAGCACCCAGTATTATCCACAAACTGTATCTGATATGCAAACTCCCCTGCCGGCTCCCTCTGATATAAGGTCATGATGTAAGGACCTGATACTGCTCAGATCCATGTCCCTGTGAACTTGATGTCCATGTCCATGTCCCTTGAACTTCCCTGCCTTGAGTCTTCGACTCCCAAAAGCAAGAACTTAATTAGCATAACTTCTCATTCCCCAAAAAGACTTGATTCATTTATCCTGCAGAACTATTTAATACCTCTTTATCTGACCTCTTGGGATTGGACTCTAGGACTTGCTTTAATTTAAATAAAACCTTCAATAGAGAATTTTTCAAATTCAAGTATACTTGTTTTCCAAAAAGATGAATTCCATTTCCATCCTTTGAACATGAATATGCTTACAGGAGGGCTTCCCTGTTGGCTCAGTGGTACAGAATCTGCCTTCAATGGGTCGAGTAGATCCCTGGGTCAGGTACATCCCTGGGTCAGGTAGATCCCCTGCAGGAGGATACGGCAACCCACTCTAGTACTCATACCTAGAGAATTCCCAAGGGACAGAGGAGCCTGTCAGCCTGCACTCCATAGAGTTGCAGAGTCGGACACAACTGGTCAAGGAACAGCAAGTTTACAGAAATCTTTTATAAAACAGTATCCTACCCACGGCTTACAGGATAAACTCTGCATCAAATAGCTGAAAGGGAATGAAATGAGAGGAGATACCAGAAAACTCACTGCAATTTGGCCACCTACAAATGAGAATATGATATTATATGCCCCAAGGGTTATAAACTGTGATGCTTACCTTTGGAGGCCATAATTACCATTACTATTGTTACTATTCAGCCCTTCAAGGCTTACTACTCTGTCTTCCTTCCTTCTTATCTTCTGCAAGATAACAAACACCCGCCTAGATAATTCATTACAAATTATCCTACACAAACATCAGTATAGATAACTCATTTTTTCCCCAGACAAGACACTTTCTCACCATAAAACCTTTGCTCCAGTCCTTTGCTTCTTTACACAGAACATCTACTTAATTATATTACAACTCCATGAGTAAGATATGAGTATGCCCATTTTTACCAATAGGGAAAGTCGATAAATTGTCCAAGTTATTATAGATAGTAAATGGCAAGAGAGAAATTTAAATATACTTACACTGAGGATAAAGTGAACCAAAATCATGAAATCTTTAAAGCAGAAAGTACATACTTCATTTCTAGACCAGGGTTCTCAAAGTCAAGTCCAGGAATCCCAAAGTTACTGATATTTAAAGGGGGTTCACGAGGTCAAAATTATTTTCATAAAATAGTACTAAAACTTTATTTACCTTGTCTACTCACATACTCTCACAAATGTACAGTGGATTTTTCCAGAGTGTACCTGACATTTCACATTACAATAGACTGAATGCAGAACCAGATATTGCTACCTTAAGTCAAACATTAAAACGTTTGTAAAAATGTAAGCACCACTACTCTTCTCAGTAATTTTGTTTGTTTTGGAAAATATAATTGTTTTTCATTAAGATTATGTTCTTTACATGAACACACAAAAATTTAGTTTTTAAACAAATTAATGAATATTTTTAATTTTTGGATATGTTAAGTTTGGATTGATATAATCCGTATAACAAAAGATCTTTGAGGGTCTCAATAATCATTAAGAAAACAAAGTGGTCTGGTTTCAAGATGAAACAGATTTGAGAACGCCTGAGTAGGTAGAAGAGAATCACTGAAATTCTTTGAGGAAGGGTCCTGTACTGTGCTTAGTCTCTCAGTCATGTTTGACTGCTTGCGGCCCCATGCACTATAGCTTGCCAGGCTCCTCTGTCTATGGTGATTCTTCAGGCAAGAATACTGGAGTGGGTTACCATGCCCTCTTCCAGGGGATCTTCCCAACCCAGGGATAATACCCAAGTCTCCTGCATTGCAGACAGATTCTTTACCACCTGAGTCACCAGGAAAGCCCAAGAATATTGGAGTGGGTAGCCTACTCCTTCTCCAGAGGAAATTCCTGACCCAGGAATCAAACTGGGGTCTCCTGCATTACAAGAGATTCTTTACCAGCTGAGCTACCAAGGAAGCTTCGGAAGAGGGTGAGACACGGTAAAAACCAACCAAGATCAGCAAAGCCATATACCCATCTGCAACTAACTACAGATATATGTCAGTCTGGATAGAATGAGAGAAGTATTCAACTAGCCTGTAAGCTCATAAACAATATTAAATATTCACTTTTAAGCCACTGTGTTTTTAGGTGGATTAGTATGCATCAATAACTAACTATATAAAGGGTCATTATGAAAAGCAAATGAGAGCTTCCCAGGTGATGCTACTGATAAAGAACCTGCCTGCCTGTACAGGAGACATGAGACACAGGTTTGATCCCTGGTTGGGGAAGATCCCCTGGAGGAGGGCATGACAACCTACTCCAGTATTCTCGCCTGGAGATCCCATGGAGAGAGGAGCCTGGGGGCTGCAGTCCACAGGGTCACACAGAGTCTGACACTACTGAAGTGACTTAGTACACATGTATGAGAAGTAAATGAAATCTGAAACACAGTAATTATTTTATCCTTGGGACTTGGTGGACATGTTTTGCCCCTCTGTGGTTTCTGTCTTGCTTCCTTGTCATTCACACTCTGCCTGGGCAGACTTATTGCTTTGAGAACCTTCAGTCCAGCCTGGACACTCTCTCTCTAGTTCTCACTTCTTGAGAATCTTTTCTTCAAAACCACAATGGCCATCACTGAAGATGCATTGTCTGTCTTTTCTGCCAGAGTTTAAGTGGGTGAGATATGTTCTGGAATCCCAAAGTGGAATCTTGCATCCATGTTCCCTCTGGAGCAATAAAAATTTAGTACCTAATCCCATGAGTAGTGTCAGATTATGTCTTCGATACACCATGGGTTGACTGAGCTCTCATGAACTGACAAATAAACCAGAATGATACACTCATTTTTTATTTTGATCAGCCCATTGACTACTGCTCATCTGGAATATAAGAAAGTCATTTAAAGGACTGCCTGGAGTAACTCCCTAAGTCTCTGAAACCAAAAGCCATAAAAATCATGCCTAACAGGAAGCCTTCAACATCTATAACATAAAAATGACTTCTAGAGAACACAAGCTTGGTTTGAAACAATTTCCTGGAGGGTACATGTTTTATCACTTATTTTCAGAGCTCTATACCCAAACGGTTCCTGCCGTTCTTCACATAAGATTGGCCAACCAGATTTCCTTTAAAGATCTGCCTTAGCAGAGCTAGAGACATGATGCAGTCCTAACATCAGTCTTGTAAAGAGGGACAGACTCATAATGGATTGTAATTGAAATGGGAAGGCTTAGTTTTACAGATACTCAAATATTTGACTTAACACTGTTCCAAGATGTATAATTCAGAACTAAGCTGAGTCTGCAGTTTGAAATTTTCTTACTTCTGTGAATGAAATCTTGCTGTATTGGAGGTTTGTAATGCATGAGTGTGTTCTTATTTATTATTATTACTTAGGGTTAGAAAAAACTCAAATTAGTACCTGTCAGATTCATGTCATATTTAATTTATATATGCTAAAAACTTAGCACAATTCACGACAATGTTTGGTTGTTTTTTTTGTTTTTGTTTTCCCCTGTAGTATTCTTGATCATCCTTCCAAAAATCTGTGACAAAATCAATAAATTTCTTTGAAAAAATATCTTTGGTCTTCAAAGGCCAAGTTGTGTAGGACATTTCCCAAGATTAATTTCCCAGTCATATTTCTCTTCCTAAGAAAAAAAAAGAGAGAGAGACAGATAAACAAGCAATCTTTCAGGCATTCAAATACTTCTTAGAGAAGAGTCTGAGTTCATGAAACACACATTTTGCAACCATGTAGAGAAACTATAGCTAGGTGTACAGACTTCTGTATTTGATAACTAAGGTTCAAAAACAAATAATTTCAAAGGAGTAGATTTGTTGTAGCTTTGAGAATATTTTTTGTGGAGAATGATCAGTGATAATGATAGCACACATACAGGAAATGTTTTCAACTGAGGTCAATTTCTAGTAAGTTTCCGTTTTATATGTGCCTGTGTGGTCTTTCTTATGCATCCATGGCAAAAAAGTTTCAGAACTTTCCTAAAAGTTTGCTTTGAAGGTAAATCCAAAATCTAGAAGAAAATGTATCTGGAAAGGACTAAAAAGATTTAAATATCATTTATCTTTCTGGCATTATCCTTTATCTGGTAAATTTGTTCCTGACTTTGGCCATCACAAAAGAGAATCATTTAGTCTTTCCTTAAATTTTAAACTTTTTAAACTTAAACCCTCCAGTGGTCCTCAGCATTTTTGGCACCAGTGACTGGTTTCATGGAAGACAATTTGTCCACAGACGGTGGTGGGAAGCTGATTTGGGGATGATTCAAACACATTACATTTATCATGCACTTGATTTCTATTATTATTACATCATCTGCATCTCAGATCATCAGAGATTAGATCCTGGAGGTTGAGGACCCCTGCAAAATAGTCAGAGGTGGCTGCCTTCTTCTTCATATCCCTCATCACTCATTCCATTGAATTATAGTGATTGAGGACAGTTTAAAGATACAGCTTAATGAAAGAAGAAATGGGCACATGTTTAATTTCAACCACAATTGGCACCATACTTAAATTAAAGCAGTACATTTTAACATGGCCAAAAGCTGCCTTATCAAAATCAAAATCAATTTTCTGCCTGCTTTTATTTTTATCTTTCTACCAAATACGTCTCCAATTGATACCCTGTCTGTTATTCTACCCCTAACACTACTATGTCACAGTCATTTACTACTTTATCAACACATTATTTGTACTTTTATAAGTGTTAATACTTTTACTCATTTTAACCCCAGCAGAGAAAGGTACATCTTGGGACAGATAAGTGTAAATGTCACAAACAGTTAGGGGGACAAAGGAAAAGATCTCCAAAGGGCAGTATGTTGATGTGATTTGTTAGGTCCATGCAATATTTGTCCACATTATACTTTGAATTGAATCTGGATTTCAGGGTTCTCATGAAAAAGCGGTAGATCTAGAATAATGATTTGGCAATAAGCCTATTGAAATTGAATAATGGCTGCCCAGTTTGAATAGGGCAGCTACTCTCTGGCTCACCACAGTCTTCACCATTTCCATGCTGTTGACTTTGCTCATTACCTTTCACTACTTCATTCCTACAGGCATTGGAGTTTGGACTCCTGGTCTAGATTGTGCAGTGGTACTTTCCACAGCAAGCCTATGGAGGGATGGCCGTGGACAAGAACTTCCCATGAAAGAGGACAGGGAGATGCTAAGAATCAGCTGCATGCTCAACAGGATTTTGCCTGGGGATAGCCTGCATAGCTACTGCAAAACAGAAAGGCATGTGCAAAATAATTGCTTAAATAAAACTTTCTTCCTTGAAGATATGTGAAAATGAGTTTTTATTTTAATTATAAATAGAAAGCTCAAAATATTAAGAGATTTAAGGAGAATGACACTTTTATAGTATTCAAATGGAAATTACTAAAAAGCGAGACGGTAATCATCTCCAGTTTAGGAGTTGTAACTTTGAAATGAAAATAGCTCAGGCAAGGAATAAAAATGAACTATATAAGAAAAGTTCATCACAAAGAAAAGAAAATATAATTTTACTAGAATAGATGATTATAGCTCTAAGAAAAGAGAAACAGACCTAGAAATATATACATTTCTATTTAAGCCATTTTTGAAGCTATTTTATACATTCATCATCATCAGTTAAAGCACCTAGCAATGACTAAAACATCCAGCACTAAACCATCATCTTACAAGTCTCAAATATTATTTTGAAAGTATTAACACACCTTCTAGGTAGCTCTAAGTGTGAACATTTAGAATGAGTTTGCTCATGAGGACATTTCAAATGACAGGAAACAATTTACTCTTGGGTTGGCAAAATGAACCATCTCTAAGGTCATTTTAGATTTGTCTGTAGCCTGGAAGAATCCAGGAGGATGGAGTGAGTCCACTTGACTACAGTCTCCCTCCTCCCACTCTCCAGTCATGTCAAGACATTTGCTCAAGCTTTACTTTATAAAACAGATAAGTTCTGCGACGGGCTTCACCCTCACTCTGTCAATGCACGGTCTCAAAGGCAGTAGATTGCAAATTGCCTGACTTAAATCTGGGGCAGAAATAGCTGGGGGAAAACTGAGAAGGAAGAGTCCAAAAACTAAGGCATGGTCTAGAAGGTAGTGATTGTGAAATTAGAGTCTGAGTCTCAGAGAACAAGGTCAAATGCTAGGTTTTAAACGTAAGAGCTGAGGAGGAACCAACTCAGCCAGGAGAGTCAGGATTTATAATGTATTTACAGAGTACTCTTCTTATTCTTAAGCTGGGTGCTCTTCTATATTCTGCATGTACCTAGGACTTCATTTTAAGCCTCAATACCAACAATCTCTGATATTAGGAAATAGGCCAAGTATGTGCAACAAGCAATTAAAAATCTGCCAGCAACAGAACAAGCAGAACAGCCACCTTAAGAAGACACTGGAAAACTGGAGTACTTCTTGACTTGTGTTAATATTATTAATTCCTAGACTGATCCTAGGAAACTGAAGGTCACAGAAAAACATATGGTGGAAGAATCAGCAGCATCCAACAGACAGCATCTGATACTTGTTTCCTTTATACATCACTTAATATTTAGAAACACCTTTCTGCTATTATCTCCCTAATATTTCCATTAGGGGTGTGAGCAAAAAAGAGTGAAAATGACTTGTTCAAAGTTATAAAAGGCAGACCAGTAACAGAAAGAACCTTACACTTTCTAACCAATTCAGGCCCTACATGCATAGGATTTCAGATGTGCTACATTAGCACTTAAAACATAACTTTCTAGAAAGTAATTATGAGCTGGCTCTGTGCCTTGGCTCTATACCTGAAATGTTCAATGGGACTCTGTATGCCTGCCAGTTTTGTGAAGATGAGTATACAACAGGATTTAACTGTGTGGCAGGTGGGGATGTGGAAGCAGGGTTGGGGAAGGGGAGAACAGCAATGAGACCATGAATACTACATACTACAGATACCATGAAGAAGAAAGGAAAGAAGGCAGTGGGAAAGGTCAGCCTCTAATGCCATGGGACAGGGAAAGGGTAGCATCAACAAAGATCCGAAAAGAAAATAGTAATATAAGCACTAATAGTAGAATGAGCAATAAAATAAACAGTAAAAATAAAATGACAGCTATTCCTTTGGGTCTTATTGTGGAAGGGTGTTTAACATGTGCTGTTTTTCATTTTCACTCCAATTTGAAAGGCGAGTATCACCATTTTCTGGATGTGGAAACTGAGGTTCAGAACAGTGAGGTCAGTTCAGTCTACACAGAGATGAGACAGCAGAATCTATCCCTGAACCCAAGTTGGCCTTGAGGCCACAGTGCTTAGTCATGTCCAACTCTGCAACCCATGGACTGTAGCCCGCCAGGCTCCTCTGTCCGTGGGATCTCCAGGCAAGAATACTGGAGTGGGTTGCCATTTCCTACTCCAGGGGAGCTTCCCAACCCAGGAATCTAACTCACATCTCTTGCATCTCCTGCACTGGCAGACAGATTCTTTACCACGAGCCCACCTGGGAAGTCCATGTTGGCACCATGGTCCATGCCTGAGTGTGAAGAGAAGCTCCGCGGCTGCAAGTCCTTCACTAACTACCATCTATGGGTCCTACTGCAACTTGATCATGTGACAGAATAAATGTCTTGAATTAAAAATAGCCAGAGACTCCAAAATGGGCTAAACTGCAACTAAGGTAGACACTCCTTTTCAGAGAAACTGAACCCTCAGCACAGCCCTCTCTTCTCTCCCTGTAGAACTCAGGCCCACTGAGAAAATTCAGCAAACCTGATTTATATATCTCAAGTTGCAAGGATTTCCCAAATGACTGTGCTGTTTTCTGTTCTCTCTCGCATTTTGTAGTGCAAAGGCAGTGCTTCAGTATGGCACGATGGTGGAAAACTAATTCCTTGACAGTATACATAAAGCTTTTTGTCTAGAAAATACTTGATTGTGTGACAGAAATAAGTGTCTTGAATTAAAAACAGCCAGAAACTCCAAAACAGGCTAGACTGTTGTTTCCTCAACAGAACACTGCTGCCACCGCCATCTGTATCACTGACTCCCCAGCATAGGAAGCGTGTTTGCTGATGGAGAAACAGAGGTACTGGGGGAACAGGTGTCTGTCTTGGGAACAACAGTAGAGACAAAGCAACAGCATCCTAACTGCAAATTTTGCTGGCATCCAAAATTTGTATTCACTTCCAGCCTCAAGTTTCAGTCATTGATCTTCCCAGGGACAAAGACAGAAAATGAGGAACTGGCGTAGAGTGTTTTACAAGTAAGTCCATGTATATTGCCTCATTTTATAGTCATATTTTTTAGTCCTCATGGAATAGATCATAAACAGAAGCTCAGAAAAGAGTCCACGTAAAAGAGGAATGGATGCCCTTAACCTCAATTGTAAAACATTTCCTGTAAGGGTCTTGTTACTCTCTCCCCTGGTGGCTCAGATGGTAAAAATAATAATAATGATAATAATCTGCCTACAATGCGGGAGACCTGGGTTTGTCTCCTGGCTCAGGAAGATCACCTGGATAATGGAATGGCTACCCACTCCAGTATTTTTTCCTGGAGAAGTCCATGGACAGAGGAGCCTGGTGGGCTACAGTCCATGGGGTCACAAAGAGTTGGACATGACTGAGCAACTAACAAATTGTTCTCAAAGTTAAGACAGAAATAGTAAGTGGATGAAGGCAATCGTATACCTGGGTCTTTTCTCAGTCTCAGAATAAAAAGTGGCTGAGTGAAATGGGAGATCCAGGGAAGACAGTAGCCAAACAGATAGCAAAATTCCATAATTTAGAGTTAATATTTAAATTCAACTCAGTCACTTTTCAAATATTCTCTCCTTGTATTTCTCAGCAAAACTATGGGGTTTTGTGCTGGCCTTTACATTTATACCATTCTCTCTTCCCCACACATACACACACAGAAAAATCTTGCTTCTTTGTTATTTCCCAACCCAGCCTCTTGTTCCTCAAAAGCATAGTCCTATAAACCAGCAGCATTAGCTTGGCCTGGGAGCTTGGTAAAAATGCAGACTCTCAGGTCCACCTCAGACCTACAGAATTCAACCAGATGGCCACATAAGCAATTAAACTGGGAAGTACTAATGAAAACTTTTCCTAATCTCTCCCTTTAAAGCAGGCAGACATGCCTTAAAGAAGACTAGTTTTGCCCCCTGCTTCTTCCAATCCTAGGTATTAGCAGTGAAAATACTCTAAATTGGCTAAATATAGGATTCTTTGCAGTTATTTCATGCTGAGGCTCAATTAAAAATCTTATGCCTCTAAGAAGGCCTTAAAGAATAAAACTCTTGACATTTCAGCAGGCCAGTGGGGGGATATTCTGAATCTTTTTTTCTGTTGGTAATGCTGGCTATCACCTGTTCTACTCAGGGGGTGGACACCATGGCCCACAGCCTCTTTAAGGGCACAATGTGAAGGGGAGCATTCCAGAGTCAGGAAATCTGAGTTGTAGGAACAGCGGTCACTGCACACCTTGACCACCGTGGGCTGTGATGTTGGACCTCAGTACTTATCTTTCAAAACAGGGGTGCTGAATGAGAATCAAAGTTTTAAAGTGTCTCCCATAGAGCATTAGTTCTCATGCACACACATAGGTATGGATGTGCACAAATACTGCATTTACACTTCTGTCTGTGTCAAATTTGGGAAGATTTTCTTTCTTGGAGATTTAAAATACACTTGTTTGAAAAATCTTGCAATAAAGGAATAAACTTAAGAGTTTAAGCAAACTTTTCTTAAACTAACTTTCCCAGAAACAGTTCATATCGTCTCTTTTTTTCCTGTTTATTCCTCAATGAATGTCTTGTGTCGGCAGACCACACTTTGGGAAAAGTTGGGCTAGAACAACTCTAAGAATTCTTCCAGCTCTCACATCTTCTCATTTTATCATTTTATCTTTTCCTTGCAGAAACATTCTGTAATGTTTTAAACTTGTCACCTATTGGTTTTCAGAGCATATTCATACTTATAATCCTTATTTGAATGCAGTTTTGCATTAGAGCACAATGGATCCCATACAAGATATCATTGTTGCCTGTTTCTACTTTCCATACACATGAACCCAGAACAATTCATTGAGTTGGTACAAATAACCTGTGTTACTCTTTGTGAATCAGTTGACATTGGCAAAGCAGACTTGTATTTGAAAACCACTTTCAAGTTCAGATTCAAGGGGGTTATGCTGCACTTGGTCAACTATAGATATTGTTTTGAAATTCAGATCAGATCAGATCAGATCAGTCACTCAGTGGTGTCCAACTCTTTTCGACCCCATGAATCACAGCACACCAGGCCTCCCTGTCCATCACCAACTCCCAGAGTTCACTCAGACTCATGTCCATCAAGTAAGTGATGGACTGACCATCCAGCCAACTCATCCTCTATCGTCCCCTTCTCCTCTTGCCCCTAATCCCTCCCAGCATCAGAGTCTTTTCCAATGAGTCAACTCTTCGCATGAGGTGGCCAAAGTACTGGAGTTTCAGCTTTAGCATCATTCCTTCCAAAGAAATCCCAGGGCTGATCTCCTTCAGAATGGACTGGTTGGAACTCCTTGCAGTCCAAGGGACTCTCAAGAGTCTTCTCCAACACCACAGTTCAAAAGCATCAATTCTTCGGCACTCAGCCTTCTTCAAAGTCCGACTCTCACATCCATACATGACCACAGGAAAAACCATAGCCTTGACTAGATGAACAGTTGTCAAAGTAATGCCCCTGCTTTTGAATATGCTATCTAGGTTGGTCATAACTTTCCTTCCAAGGAGTAAGCATCTTTTAACTTCATGGCTACAGTCACCATCTGCAGTGATTTTGAAGCCCAGAAAAATAAAGTCTGACACTGTTTCCACTGTTTCCCCATCTATTTCCCATGAAGTGATGGGACTGGATGCCATGATCTTCGTTTTCTGAATGTTGAGCTTTAAGCCAACTTTTTCACTCTCCACTTTCACTTTCATCAAGAGGCTTTTTAGTTCCTCTTCACTCTCTGCCATAAGGGTGGTGTCATCTGCATATCTGAGGTTATTGATATTTCTCCCGGCAATCTTGATTCCAGCTTGTGTTTCTTCCAGCCCAGCGTTTCTCATGATGTACTCTGCATATAAGTTAAATAAACAGGGTGACAATATAGCCTTGACGTACTCCTTTTCCTATTTGGAACCAGTCTGTTGTTCCATGTCCAGTTCTAACTGTTGCTTCCTGACCTGCATACAAATTTCTCAAGAGGCAGATCAGGTGGTCTGGTATTCCCATCTCTTTCAAAATTTTCCACAGTTTGTTGTGATCCACACAGTCAAAGGCTTTGGCATAGTCAATACAGCAGAAATAGATGCTTTTCTGGAACTCTCTTGCTTTTTCCATGATCCAGCGAATGTTGGCAATTTGATCTCTGGTTCCTCTGCCTTTTCTAAAACCAGGTTGAACATCAGGAAGTTCACGGTTCACGTATTGCTGAAGCCTGGCTTGGAGAATTTTGAGCATTACTTCAATAGCGTGTGAGATGAGTGCAATTGTGTGGTAGTTTGAACAATCTTTGGCATTGCATTTCTTTGGGATTGGAATGAAAACTGACCTTTTCCAGTCCTGTGGCCACTGCTGAGTTTTCCAAATTTGCTGGCATATTGAGTGCAGCACTTTCACAGCATCATCTTTCAGGATTTGGAATAGCTCAACTGGAATTCCATCACCTCCACTAGCTTTGTTCATAGTGATGCTTTCTAAGGCCCACTTGACTTCACATTCCAGGATGTCTGGCTATAGGTCAGTGATCACACCATCGTGATTATCTGGGTTGTGAAGATCTTTTTTGTACAGTTCTTCTGTGTATTCGTGCCATCTCTTCTTAATGTCTTCTGCTTCTGTTAGGTCCATACCATTTCTGTCCTTTATCGAGCTCATCTTTGCATGAAATTTTCCTTTGGTATCTCTGATTTTCTTGAAGAGATCTCTAGTCTTTCCCATTCTGTTGTTTTCCATTTCTTTGCATTGATCACTGAAGAAGGTTTTCTTATCTCTCCTTGCTATTCTTTGGAACTCTGCTTTCAGATGCTTATATCTTTCCTTTTCTCCTCTGCTTTTTGCTTCTCTTCTTTTCACAGCTATTTGTAAGGCCTCCCCAGACAGCCATTTTGCTTTTTTGCATTTCTTTTCCATGGGGATGGTCTTGATCCCTGTCTCCTGTACAATGTCATGAACCTCATTCCATAGTTCATCAGGCACTCTATCTATCAGATCTAGGCCCTTACATCTATTTCTCACTTCTACTGTATAATCATAAGGGATTTGATTTAAATCATACCTGAATGGTCTAGTGGTTTCCCCTACTTTCTTCAATTTAAGTCTGAATTTGGCAATAAGGAGTTCATCGTCTGAGCCACAGTCAGCTCCTGGTCTTGTTTTTGCTGACTGTATACAGCTTCTCCACCTTTGGCTGCAAAGAATATAATCAATCTGATTTTGGTGTTGACCATCTGGTGATGTCCATGTATAGAGTCTTCTCTTGTGTTGTTGGAAGAGGGTGTTTATTACGACCAGTGCATTTTCTTGGCAAAACTCTATTCGCCTTTGCCTCACTTCATTCCGTATTCCAAGGTCAAATTTGCCTGTTACTCCAGGTGTTTCTTGGCTTCCTACTTTTGCATTCCAGTCCCCTATAATGAAAAGGACATCTTTTTTGGGTGTTAGTTCTAAAAGGTCTTGTCGGTCTTCATAGAACCGTTCAGCTTCAGCTTCTTCAGCGTTACTGGTTGGGGCATAGACTTGGATTACTGTGATATTGAATGGTTTGCCTTGGAAATGAACAGAAATCATTCTGTTGTTTTTGAGATTGCATCCAAGTACTGCATTTCGGACTCTTTTGTTTACCATGATGGCTACTCCATTTCTTCTGAGGGATTCCTGCCCTCAGTAGTAGATATAATGGTCATCGGAGTTAAATTCACCCATTCCAGTCTATTTCAGTTCGCTGATTCCTAGAATGTCGACATTCACTCTTGCCATCTGTTTGACCACTTCCAATTTGCCTTGATTCATGGACCTGACATTCCAGGTTCCTATGCAATATTGCTCTTTACAGCATCGGACCTTGATAGAAGTATCACCAGTCACATCCACAGCTGGGTATTCTTTTTGCTTTGGCTCCATCCCTTCATTCTTTCTGGAGTTATTTCTCCACTGATCTCCAGTAGCATATTGGGCACCTACTGACCTGGAGAGTTTCTCTTTCAGTATGCTATCATTTTGCCTTTTCATACTGTTCATGGGGTTCTCAAGGCAAGAATACTGAAGTGGTTTGCCATTCCCTTCTCCAGTGGACCACATTCTGTCAGATCTCTCCACCATGACCTGCCCATCTTGGGTTGCCCCACGGGCATGGCTTAGTTTCATTGAGTTAGACAAGGCTGTGGTCCTAGTGTGATTAGATTGACTAGTTTTATGTGAGTATGATTTCAGTGTGTTTGCCCTCTGATGCTCTTACAACACCTACTGTCTTACTTGGGTTTCTCTTACCTTGGGCGTAGGGTATCTCTTCATGGCTGCTCCAGCAAAATGCAGCCATTGCTCCTTATCTTGGACGAGGGGTATCTCCTCACTGCTGCCCTTCCTGACCTTCAACGTGGGATAGTTCCTCTAGACCCTTCTGCGCCCGCGCCCACGCAGCCACAGCTCTTTGGATGTGGGGTCGGTCCTCCCGGCCACCACCCCTGGCCTTGGGCTTAGGGGCATGGGGTAGCTTCTCCCGGCCGCGGTTGCAGCCACCTTGGTCGCCGGTTTTGAAATTAGTACACACAAAAATGTACCTTCAAACTGCTATAAATATGCTGTGTCAGTCCACATTCTGTCCCTATAGATGTTTGTTTCTTTACCCTCCACCATTTGTTTTATAAATAAGTATGTTTTTCCCCAAAAGATGTATCTATATTCACTGCTTTCATTGTTTCATCATGGTGTTTGGTCAGTCCAATTATGACTTTCATGACATATAATCAAATGATAAAACACTTTTATATATGTTGTATGCATCCCAAGTACAGTCCCATCCTTATGTGGAGCAATTTATTATTGAGTTTTCCTCTTGCACTTTCTCCCTTTGCTTTGATAGACTCACATAAAAGTTTTCAGTAACTTTGTAGCAATCAACAATTAATCAAATTGTAGCTTTTCACTACAACAGGAAAGCTGAGTAATAAAAAGTCCATGTAACTTTATGGGCACCAATAACCTCTGAATTAGGCAGGATGAAGTAGTGATAATCCTAATCAGATTGCTTATTTCCAAGTATAAACAGTTTCCTGAGAGGATCTTGAGTCATATCTTCCTGGATCTGACATGGATGGATGGTAGAAGGGAAGCAGGTAGGTGAGAAGGAAATGCAATTATGAGATTTATTTCTATGAAAGAAAATAAATGATGAAAGAATGAAGTTTTCTATGCCTTCTATAGTCTCAAAAACCTTTTGTCTAGCTATCTGGAAACCTTGTATTAAACTCAGCTGTCCCTCCTTCCTACCTGTGTGCAGTGCAGGCCTGGATGTGTGTTTATGACATGTAAGGGGCAGTATTTGAAGAAAGTCCGTTGTGTGATTGCCCACTGAGCTCTTGTTGGCTCTGTGTGTGGCCAGATCAACCTCTCATCAAAAGAGCCTTTGTCACAAATCCCAGTGATTTCAATCATGAGGTTATTTCCCTTATTTTAAATACAAGTGTAAACATAATTTGAAAAGTTTCTTCTAACCTTTTAGAAGTGGTATGAGGGCTGATGTGAGATAGGGTTGGACAGTATTTGTATATAGAAAAAGAATATCGATTTGACTTTTTAAATTCTAAGACTTTTATTACAAAAGGCTGCTATAACCCATGGTAATTATATTCCAATAATTCATGTAGTTATTCTGCCTTGATCTAATATGCTTCCCTGTTTTTCATAAAAGTCTAGATTAGCCTTGAAGGGCATATTTATGAAAAATGTCTGATTGATACCCATAAACATGTTTTGCTAAAAATTGATTTGAGTAACTCACTCCCCATGTTTATTTTTCCCCCTTAGACCGTACAGGTCTATAATTTAAAACTCACCTTACCTAGCGTTACTTCTTGAGTCAAGTCATACAAGAGAATGGCTCCAGGTGCGAGAATCATTAACTAAGGATATTAAAGCCATAAATAAGATCTTCCAGAATGTGTTTTACCCATGAAGAGTGTTTCGTATTGCCACCAATTAGCGCTAAGAAAATTAAACATCATTTACAAACAAGATTAAAGACATTTCTCCTTCCACAACCAATTAAGAAAATCAGAGGGAAATGTTTTGATTCATGCTCATCATATATATGTAAATATATCACATAATGGCTCATATTTAGCAAATATGAAATACCAAAATACAAATGAAAAATATTTTGGCATCTGTCCGGCCCTTGAGCTGGCTAGCACTAAGTGTGATCTGAAAGTGTTTGAGTACTGCTGTTAAACATTTAATGACAGGAATAAATTAATTAGAGATATTTTTATCAGAATCACAGTGAACTTTTAAAAACATAGAGAGGGAGGGGCCTGTCCTGGTCACTGCCATGCAACAAAAGATGAGAAGAAAATAATTATCAAATAGTGGATAAAACTGAAGACATAAAATCAAGAAGATTCAATCAAAGACATGTTCTTTGATCAGCGACAGAACAAGGATATGGACTCACAAGTTCTGAGCAGGAAGAAAGGAGCTTTAAACCTGCTGGCACCCATATCAAGAATCCACGGGTAAGAGAGGTCAAAAAGAACCCATGCTTTAGCTTGGACCAGCACCAGCTCATGATGCTATACAGGAGGCTGGGGAAGAGCTAAAATAATATACACATTCTCCCCAAGACTACCGCACATGTGAAGTTGCATACCTGCAGAAAGAGTACAAGAGCACACAGAGAAACCTAGTTCAATAACTGCATCTTCAGTATTCCATTGGACCGGAACTGGATCTTCAGCATCAGCATGGCATGGTAACCCCAACCCACTAAGACAAGATTCATACTGACTTGAAAATGAACGAGATCAGGTGGAGACAACTACAAATGATGAGACAGGAATAAATTAGGCAGAGACAGAAAAACAACCCCTAATCAACAGGATAATACAAATGAAAATTCCAAAGCAAATGATGGAATTAACACTGAGAAGGACAATAATGAGGCACTGGGTTAGTATACCCATTTTCCTCTGCAAGAAATATATTGATACCCACCCTTGTGGCTCAGCTGGTAAAGAATCTGCCTGCGTTGTGGGAGACCTGGTTTGATCCCTGGGTTTGGAAGAGCCCCTGAAGAAGGGAAAGGCTACCCACTCTGGTATTCTGGCCTGGAGAATTCTGTGGATAGTCCGTGGGGTCTCAAGAGTCAGACAGGACTGAGTGACTTCCATATGGAGCATGTGTGCAACTTTCATGGCTAGTTTATTAATTTGAGAGTGTATGTATACATTGTGTATTTTGAGAAAACATGAAACTATGGTAGCAAGCCCAAACACACGCCATACTGAATTGCAGTGATATTAAAATATACACTGTTAGCTTCAGAGTCACTGACGTGTGATTCAATATGCGGTTTGCCAGAATTTCAAGATAATTTGCCTGGTTATGTAAGTACACTAACTGTTCATCAAGGGTATTAAGAATGCCCCATCATGTTACCATTTATAACTGGATACTAATGAGAGACAAGCAAACTCTACATAAAGAGTTAAGTGATTAAACTCAGTCTACAGCTTGCCAGCTAACTGAATTTGGGCGAGGTGAGTAGCCATCTCATTTTTTTTTTCATCTGTAAAATTGATCATGTTATATGAATGCCTTAAAGATGAGGATATAATAAAAGAATGGATAAAATACTCCTGTCTTCTGCTTCAAATCTCACAGGAAGGAAAATAAGAAAGATGATATAAATTCACATCAGTGCTTGAAAACAAGGAACGCATCATTGGTATACCAGAGATACTGACACATCCTGAGATGAGACGCTAATAGGCTCATATTAAGGGATAAGAAGGAGCAGAGAAACCACAAACTTGCACATTCAAGAGAAATGAGTTCTTCCAGAAATTCCAGGGATAACTAAAGCTCAGGAAAAGTCATGTCAAGAGCAGGACAAAGGCATTGGGCAATTATTAGAGGAAGTAATTAAAGAACAGGATTTAAAATAGTTGGACAGTCTTGTGATTCTCCTGCCAACCATGAAACAATGACATTTTCTCTCCATTTAAACACTAGAGAAATGTTTTCTTTAAAAAAAAGAAAGAAAGAAAGGGTGGGGGATAGCACAGCTGGGAGGGAGTCTAGAATGAGTGTTGTACTAGATTAAGGACTGATGCTAAAGCTGAAGCTCCAATACTTCGGCCACCTGATGTGAAGAGCCGACTCATTAGAAAAGACACTGATGCTGGGAAAGATTGAAGGTGGGAGGAGAAGGGGATGACAGAGGATGAGATGGTTGGATGGACATGAGTTTGAGCAAGCTCTGGGAGATGGTGAAGGACAGGGAAGCCTGGCATGCTGCAGTCCATGGGGTCACAAAGAGTCAGACACTACTCAGCAGCTGAACAGTTCAGTTCAGTTCATTCACTCATTTGTGTCCGACTCTTTGTGACCCCATGAACCTAGCACACCAGGCCTCCCTATCCATCACCAACTGCCAGAGTCTACCCAAACCCATGTCCATTGAGTCGGGGATGCCATCCAATCATCTCATCCTCTGTCATCCCCTTCTCCTCCTGCCTTCAATCTTTCCCAGCATCAGGGTCTTTTCAAATAAGTCAGCTCTTCACATCAGGTGGCCAAAGTATTGGAGTTTCATCTTCAACATCAGTCCGTCCAATGAACACCCAGGACTGATCTCCTTTAGGATGGACTGGTTGGATCTCCTTGCAGTCCAAGGGACTCTCAAAAGTCTTCTCCAACACCACAGTTCAAAAGCATCAATTCTTCAGTGCTCAGCCTTCTTCACAGTCCAACTCTCACATCCATACATGACTACTGGAAAAACCATAGCCTTGACTAGCAGCTGAACAACAAATAGATTAAGACCACTGCAGACCTTGGTAGCCACAGAAGGAAAGAAAAGTAGGAGGACAGGAGCTGATGCCAGCATTCCAGCATTCTCTGAGCCCTGTGCTCTGAAATTGAAGTCTATTATAAGAGCTCTGCTGAGTTTGTCCTGGGTAGAAGGCCCAAGTCACCTACTAGAAGGAAAAGAGAGCCTCATATCTAGAAGACAATCTTGTCCTATACCTTCCCTCTTCTCTTGTGTAACTCTAACTGAAAATCTTGTTGTTGTGTAGTCACTCAGTTGTGTACAACTCTTTGAGACTCCATGAACTGTTGTCCACAAGGCTCCTCTGTCCATGGGATTTCCCAGACAAGAATACTGGAGTGGGTTGCTATTTCCTTCTTCAGGGGCTTTTCCTGACCCAGGGATCAAACCCACGTTCCATGCATTGGCAGGCAGGTTCTTTACCACTGAGCCACCATTGCAAGGTATTAAAAATAAAACCTAAAACCACGTTTACGCCTTGGAAGGAAAGTTATGACCAACCTAGATAGCATATTCAAAACCAGAGACATTACTATGCCAACAAAGGTCCGTCTAGTCAAGGCTATGGTTTTTCCTGTGGTCGTGTATGGATGTGAGAGTTGGACTGTGAAGAAGGCTGAGCGCCGAAGAATTGATGCTTTTGAACTGTGGTGTTGGAGAAGACTCTTGAGAATCCCTTGGACTGCAAGGAGATCCAACCAGTCCATTCTGAAGGAGATCAGCCCTGGGATTTCTTTGAAAGGAATGATGCTAAAGCTGAAACTCCAGTACTTTGGCCACCTCATGCAAAGAGTTGACTCATTGGAGAAGATTCTAATGCTGGGAGGGATTGGGGGGCAGGAGCAGAAGAGGATGCCAGAGGATGAGATGGCTGGATGGCATCACTGACTCGATGGACGTGAGTCTGAGTGAACTCTGGGAGTTGGTGATGGATAGGGAGACCTGGCATGCTGCGATTCATGGGGTCTCAAAGAGTCGGACACAACTGAGTGAATGAACTGAACTGAACTGAAAACCACTAACAGGCATCAAGATGAATCAAATACAAAGATAAAAATTTTAACCACAAATGATTAGAAAGGAAAAGAAACTAACCACATGAAAGACACAAAAGTCAATAAAAAAAGATAATCTATCTCCTATGGGGAAAATTAATAGAACACTTAGAGAGAAATCCAAGAGGTATACATAATTCACTTTGTTGTACAGCAGAAACTAACACCAACATTGGAAAGCAACTATACCCCAATTAAAACAAAATTGAATAACATTATTCATGATATCTCCTTGCAATCTTTTACTATCTTTAAGATTTATGCTCATGTCTCCTCTTTTTTTTTTTCTAATAATGATCAGTCTAGGTAAGGATTTATCAATTTTATTGTGGTATTCAAAGATTCAGCTGTTGGTTTTGATGATTTTTCTCTGTTGTTTGTCATTTCTTGTCTTACTTTTCTCTAGTCTTACCTTCATTCTTTCATTTATCTTATTTGTTTTAGGTAAATTTGCTTTGGAGTGGGGATTGATTAGCAAGGAGCAAAGGGATAGAAAACTTCTATATCTTAGTGGTAGGATAGATAAATAATATACATTTGTCAAAACTCATGAAATTGTATACTTAAAATTTTTTCACACCACTGTATGGATTTATACATCAAAAAACTATAAACAAATGCAAACCCTAACTAGTGAGTCTGTGTTTTGCAGTAATACAATTAACAATTCTGAGACTGTTCCATATGTTCTAAACTTGAGCAAATCAGTATTTATATTAAGGATAATAGAAGCAAGTTTCTTAGTTTTGGAGAAGAGAGTCACAAATATGGGAAATGGAAAAACGATGTGATGTTGTTTTGGACCTGGAGACACATGTCTCTAACTTACTCTAAAATGTTTCCCCCAAAATAATATAGCATGCTTGTGTGTGTATTTCTGTGTGTGTGTCTATGAAGAAAGAGGAGAGAGAATTAGAAAGCAAAACAAGCAAAATATAAACAATTGGTGAATAATATACAAGAGTTCCTTTTTCCTTTTCTTGCACTTTTTTCTGAAATTTTGATACCATACAAAGATGAAAAATTACCCCCCAAAATCTCTGCTGTACAAATGAATGTTGATTTATTTTATTTTGCAACTGAGAGGTGTTCTCTTAGCTAGATAAAAGATGAATTTTTCCATGATAGAAAGGTAAAGAACAGAAGCTTCAGGCACATTCTCTGGGAAGTACATTGTTGAGATATGATTGTTCTTGAGAAACCTAAAATAGAAAGCCTTCACCTTTTAAAGAAGATTTGCTGAGTGAGGTAAAAAAACAACCAGCAGTGGGCACAGTGATGTCTGAAGCCACTTTTAGGAATAATTTCTATAAACTTACTAGTAATTTTCCATGCTCTGGACAACAAATTATCTCTAATTTTCAGTCCTGAAAACAAACTGTCCTTTTTCTAAGAACTCTGTGACATGCTCATTCCCACCTTTTTCCTTTCCTAATTTTGGAACAAAGCAAGCTGTTATTAGGTTGTCTTTTTGCATTTATCAAATGAAAACCCCTGCTGAGGCCTTTCGTGATAATTGAAATGAAAGAAATTTTGTATATTGTTTTCTTTTTCATTTCTTTCTTTCTTTTTTTTTTCCTTTTTGGTGTGTGCATGTAAAGGTAAACATTTTAAATTGCAACAATATAATTTAACTCCTTTCAAGATCTGACAATGTCTTAATAACAACATGATGAAGGAACTGTTTCAAGTTCCTGGCTGGGTTTAACTTTGCATCTAACTACTTATCTGTGTACTTTAACACAAATTCTATCATGCTGCAAAATATATAGTACTTTGGTTCTGACCTGTTTGAAACATGTTGACATAACATCAGAAGAAAGACATTTTCTGTTTTCACTTCATGACTGGCCATGGGACTCTTCAGAAGCCCGTGTGCCTGACTGCCATCTCTGTAAGTTTGGGTACAGCATTATAATCAAACTTTTTTTACTTATATAGATTTCTGTTGGAGGAGTAGACTTCTTGTTTCTAAAACATATATTAAAAATATGACTATGGTGCACTGGGACGACCCAGAGGGATGGTACGGGGATGGAGGAGGGAGGAGGGTTCAGGATGGGGAACACATGTATACCTGTGGCGGATTCATGTTGATATATGGCAAAACCAATACAATACTGTAAAGTTAAAAAATAAAATTAAATAAATAAATAAAAATTAAAAAAACAAAAAACAAAAAAATATGACAATGACTTCAGAGATTAGCCTATTTCATTTCTAATAGGCTGTGTTTGGGGTACTACCAGATGTTAGCATATTCTTAATTCAAATCATCAAGTTCAATTACCTCACCAGGAAGGGCTGTTGTGTTCTTCCTGTATTTGAGCTATTAATAAAATATGTTTTAAATTTTCAAAATTGCTTGGCTTTGGAATGGGCTGTTGCTCTGGGGGGGCTGGAAATACAGGAAGGCAAACAACATATTTGGACCGCTGAGGTTTTCTAAGACACATATCAAAATAAATTTTTATAGCTATTTTCCCTTTAATATTTGTCTCTGATGCAACACTGATTTAAACACTGATGATGGCCTTTTCCTTAAAACACATATAACTGGTTAATGACTGAAAACCACTTTAAATCATTGCAAGACAAAGAGGATACATGCACACATGAGTGTGCTTATGTGTGTGTGTGTGTGTGTGTGTGTATACACACTGTAATGACAGTCAAATTCTTTTCTCCAATACAAAGCATTTCTACTCATGACTTGAAACCAGGCGAATGAACCCTATGGGAAGCATTTGCCCAACCTGTGCAGTAAAGTTTTGGCTGTGAAATAGCAGGGACATATGGAAATCATTTTCCTTACACAACACATGACTGAGATAAGTCACACCTAGGCAAAGGTTTCCACAGCCTTCAAGAGCTAGAGTTGTTCAGAGTGAAGGCGTGGCCCTACAATTATACTGCTTAAACTTAAGATTTTATGGGCCAAAGGGAAGGAGAAACTTATTTTTTCAGTCTTAAAAGAGATACATTCTGGCAGATTATTATTTAGTAAATTATTTTTAAGGGTACATATTATTGCTATTACAGCACCATTTGATTTTACTGTCTTTTAATGGGTGCGAAGGTTATATTTCCCACTAAGGAAATCAGAGGGCCAATTTTACTGAAGTTATAGTTAAGAGGCAGTACTTCAAAAAGCTGCATGAAAAAAGCCTCTAAGGCAGAGATGGCCAATAGCAGCGCCAGTGTGAATCAGTTGGTGGGAATTACCAAAAGCATGGACTAAGAAGGCATATGAAGCAGTATCCAGATTTCCCTCAAGAATTTAGACAAATGCTACATGGCTACAAGCTTAAGACTGTGTTCAGTAGTAAATATATAGTGGTTTAGTTACTAAGTCGTGTCCGACTCTTTGCGACCCCATGGACTGTAGCCTGCCGGGCTCCTCTGTCTATGGGATTTTCCAGGCAAGAATACTGGAGTGGTTTGCCATTTCATTAGACTGTGTCTATTTTCAATTGCCAGGAATGGGTGGGCATGCGTGGATTGGCAATCTGACTGAAGTAAGGATCAATGTCAGCGTGTCTACTGAAGAACAAATAAAGGTAAGTGTCTGAATGGAAGACCAACCTGTCTCTGCCCAGACCTGCAGTTATGAGGCCAGCACCCCTACCTTTCTCTCGCAGAGCTGAAAACTTCAACCTTCTTTGTAAAACACAGAAGTATATAATGTGTGAATTTGGGACACAGTTTCAATTTTTCTATTGGTTTATTTTCAGTCCAGTTCTATAGCCAAAGGATCTTTAGTTATAAAAAAAAGAAAATAGTATAAAATAAGTTGGCACAACAAAAATAGATTAGCTTAGTCACTCAAGGAAAGAGTCATCTCATCAAGGAAAGTTAACAAAAATGTAAGTGAACCTAAGCAGCTTCTCTTTCTAGACTACAACTGAGTTAGAGTTTATGAATCGTAGTAAGACAACTGGGGCTTCCCAGATGGTGCAAAGGTAAAGAATTTGCCTGCCAGTGCAGGAGACACAGGAGACATGGGTTCAGTCTCTGGGTTGGGAAGATCTCCTAGAGGAGGAAATGGGAATCCAGTCCAGTATTTTTGCCAGGAAAATTCCATGGACAGAGAAGCCTGGCAGGCTATCGTCCATGGGGTTGCAAAGAGTTGAATAGGACTGAGCGACTGAGCACAGAATGACAATTAATTAGCTTAGCTGATTAGAGCATGTGCTAATGAGGCTAATGGCAACCCACTCCAGTATTCTTGCCTAGAGAATCCTGTGGACAGAGGATCCTGGTGGGCTGCTGTCCATAGGGTCATACAGAGTCGGACATGACTGAAGCGACTTAGCATGCATGCATGCATTGGAGAAGGAAACAGCAACCCACTCCAGTGTTCTTGCCTAGAGAATCCCAGGTACAGAGGAGCCTGGTGGGCTGCCATCTATGGGGTCACACAGAGTCGAACACAACTGAAGTGACTTAGCAGCAGTAGCAATGATGCTAAAGTCAGGGAGTTGTTCCCTAGGAGTCAGTAAGTGTTGAAAAGATAAGTAAATAAACAATTCCCATAGCCTTGACTTGGACCTTTAACTATAATCATTCTTTTCACAGAGGTCCATCCTTATTCCCAACTGAGACTGCATAGGGGCATGTGGATGGCTCAGAACCACCTTTAACCACCATAGTGTACAAAAGCACACATGATCCACTGATGGTGGATGCTCTTACAAGGAAGAAATTCTTATAACTTTTGCCTTTAAGCCCAATCACCTGTGCTCTTCCCCTGCCAATTATATACTGCTTGTTTTCTATACTAAAACTTAATTCAATAAGGACAATGAAATCTAGATGTAAGAGATCAGAGATAGCTTTTATTAAGCATCTATTATGTCAGGCACTTTCAAATACCTTTATGGGTTATGTTATTTAATCCTCATATCTACCATTCTAGAGAATGTTTGTATGTGTGCAACCATATACTCTAACTCCAAAACTGTATTTTCTGTACTCAGTCAAGTCCAACTCTTTGCAACCCCACGGACTGCAGCACACCAGGCTTCCCTGTCCTTCACCATCTCCTGGAGCTTACTCAAACTCATGTTCATAGAGTTGGTGATGCCATCGAATCATCTCATCCTCTGTTTCCCCTTCTCCTCCGAACTTTCCCCAGCATCAGGGTCTTCTCCAATGAGTTAGCTCTTTGCATCAGGTAGCCAAAGTATTGGAGTTTCAGCTTCAGCATCAATCCTTCCAATGAACACCCAGGACTGATCTCCTTTAGGATGGACTGGTTGGATCTCCTTGCAGTCCAAGAGACTCTCAAGAGTCTTCTCCAATACCACAGTTCAAAAGTATCAATTCTTCAGTGCTTAGCTTTCTTTATAGTCCAACTCTCACATCCATATATGACTACTGGAAAAAGCATAGCTTAGACTATTGGGACCTTTGTTGGCAGAGTAACGTCTCTGCTTTTTAATATGTTCTCTAGATTGCTTGTAACTTTCTTTCAAGGAGCAAGCGTCTTTTAATTTCATGGCTGCAGTCACTATGTGCAGTGATTTTTGGAGCCCCCCAAAATAAAGTCTGTCACTATTTCCCTTGTTTCCCCGTCTATTTGCCATGAAGTGATGGGACCAGGTGCTATGATTTTCATTTTCTGAATGTTGAATTTTAAGCCAACTTTCTCGATTTCCTCTTTCACTTTCATCAAGAGGCTCTTCAGTTCTTCTTCATTTTCTGCCATAAGGGTGATGTCATCTGCATATATGAAGTTTTTGATATTTCTCCCGGCAGTCTTGATTCCAGCTTGTGCTTCATCAAGTCAGGAATTTTGAATGATGTACTCTGCATATAAGTTAAATAAGTAGGGTGACAATATACAGCCTTGATGTACTCCTTCCCCAATTTGGAACCAGGCTGTTCCATGTCCAGTCCTAACTGTTGCTTCTTGACCTGCATACAGATTTCTCAGGAGGCAGCTCAAGTAGTCTGGTATTCCATCTCTTGAAGAATTTCCACAATTTGTTGTGATCCACATAGTCAAAGGCTTTGGCATAGTCAATAAAGCAGAAATAGATGTTTTTCTGTAACTCTTTAGCTTTTTTGATGATCTAACAGATGTTGGCAATTTGATCTCTGGTTCCTTGACTTTTCTAAATCTTTTCTAAATCTAGCTTGAACATCTGGAAGTTCACAATTCATGTATTGTTGAAGCCTGAATGAAGAATTTTGAGCATTACTTTGCTAGCATGTGAGATGAGTAAAATTGCGCAGTAGTTTGAGCATTCTTTGGCATCGCCTTTCTTTGGGATTGGAATGAAAATTGACTTTTTCCAGTCCTGTGGCCACTACTGAGTTTCCAAGTTTGCTGGCATATTGAGTGAAGGATTTTCATGGCATCATCTTTTAGGATTTGAAATAGCTCAACTGGAATTCCATCACCTCCACTAACTTTGTTTCTAGTGATACTTCCTAAGGCCCACTTGACTTCACATTCCAGGATGTCTGGCTCTAGGTGAGTGATCACACCATCATGATTATCTGGGTCATGAAGATTTTTTTGTATAGTTCTTCTGTGTATTCTTGCCACCTCTTCTTAATATCTTCTGCTTCTGTTAGGTCCATATCATTTCTGCCCTTTGAGCCCATCTTTGCATGAAATGTACCCTTGGTATCTCTAATTTTCTTGAAGAGATCTCTGATCTTTCCCATTCTATTGTTTTCCTCTATTTCTTTGCACTGATCACTGAAGAAGGCTTTCTTATCTCTCCTTGCTATTCACTGGAACTCTGAATTCAAATGGGTATAACTTTCCTTTTCTCCTTTGCCTTTCACTTCTCTTCTTTTCTCAGCTATTTGTAAGGCCTCTTCATACAACCATTTTGCCTTTTTGCATTTCTTTTTCTCAGGGATGGTCTTGATCACTGCCTCCTGTACAATGTCATGAACCTCTACCCATAGTTCTTCAGGCACTCTGTCTATCAGATCTAATCCCTTGAATCTGTTTGTCACTTCCAATGTATAATCGTAAAGGATTTGATTTAGGTCATACCTGAATGGTCTAGTGGCTTTCCCTACTTTCTTCAATTTAAGTCTGAATTCGGCTATAAGTTCATGATCTGAGCCACAGTCAGCTCCCAGTCTTGTTTCTGCTGACTGTATAGAGCTTCTCCATATTTGGCTGCAAAGAATATAATCAATCTGATTTCAGTATTGACCATCCGGTGATGCCCATATGTAAAGTCTTCTCTTGTGTTGTTGGAAGAGGGTGTTTGCTATGACCAGTGTGTTCTCTTGGCAAAACTCTGTTAGCCTTTGACCTGCTTCGTTTTATACTCCAAAGCCAAATTTACCTGTTACTCCAAGTATCTCTTGACTTCCTTCTTTTGCATTCCAGTCCCCTATAATGAAAAGGACATCTTTTTGGAGTGTTAGTTCTAGAAGGTCTTGTAGGTCTTCATAGAACCTTTCAACTTCAGCTTCTTCAGCATTACTGGTCAGGGCATAGACTTGGATTACTGTGATATTGAATGGTTTGCTTTGAAAACGAACAGAGATCATTCTGTCATTTTTGAGATTCCATCCAAGTACTGCATTTCAGACTCTTTTGTTGACTATAATGGCTATTCCTCTTCTTCCAAGGCCCACAGTAAGTCATCTGAGTTAAATTCACCCATTCCAGTCCATTTTAGTTTACTGATTCCTAAAATGTTGATGTTCATTCCTGCCATCTCCTGTTTGACCACTTCCAATTTGCCTTGATTCATGGACCTAACATTCCAGGTTCCTTTGCAGTATTGCTCTTTATAGCATTGGACTTTGCTTCCATCACCAGTCCTATCCACAACTGGGTGCTGTTTCTGCTTTGGCTCCATCTCTTCATTCTTTCTGGAGTTATTTCTCCACTGATCTCAGTAGCATATTGGATACCTACTGACCTAGGAAGTTCATCTTTCAGTGTCTTTTTTGCCTTTCATACTGTTAATGGGGTTCTCAAGGCAAGAATACTGAAGTGGTTTGCCATTCCCTTGTCCAGTGGACCACGTTTTGTCAGAACTCTCCACCATGACCCATCTATCTTGGGTGGCCCTCCATGGCATGGCTCATAGTTGCATTGAGTGAGACAAGGCTGTGGTCCATGTGATCAGTTTGGTTAGTTGTCTGTGATTGTGGCTTTCATTCTGTCTTCCCTCTGATGGATAAGGATAAGAGGCTTATGGAAGCTTCCTGATGGGAGAGACTGAGAGGCAAACTGGGTCTTGTTCTGATGGGCAGGGCCATGCTCAGTAAATCTTTAATCCAATTTTCTGTTGATGGGCAGAGCTCTGTTCCCTCCCTGTTGTCTGACCTGAGGCCAAACTATGGTGGAGGTAATGAAGATAATGGCAAACTCCTTCAAAAGGATTTGGATCCTCCTTTCTGTATTAGGGTTTGAGAAACTTGAGCCCCTCAACCCTTAATTACTACTTGGGTAATTTATGTGACTTATTCAGCTTCTCAAAATCCAATTTCCTTGTTAATAATGAGGATATTGGGCTTCCCTTGTGCTTCTGATAGCAAATTATCTGCCTGCAATTCAGGACACCCATGCTCAATTCCTGGGTTGGGAAGATGCCCTGGAGAAGGGAATGGATCCACTCGAATATTCTTGCATGGAGAATTCCATGGACAGACTAGCTTGGCAGGCTACAGTCCATGAGGTCACAAAGAGTCAGACATGACTGAGCAACTAACATTTTTGCTTTTTTCAGTGAGGATATTAATAGTACCTTCCTCACTGAGGAAATGTTAAATTTAAATGAAATAATATATACAAAGTTTTGCACTGTGTCTGGGATATGGCAGTATTCAAGATTCAAGAGAAAAGGGAAACAGAGGAGAGAGAAAGACAGACAGAGAGATAAGAGAATCAGGTAAACCAATTACTTCAAGAGTATTTTCATATTCTCGTATTCTGAGATAATTTTAATTTTTAAAAAAGTGTGTGTGTGTGTGTGTGTGCCTGCATGTGGCTCAATCATTGTCCAACTCTATGCGACCCCATGGACTATAGCCTGCCAGGCTCCTCAGTCCATAGAATTCTCCAGGCAAGAATACTGGAGTGGATTGCCATTTCTTTTTCTGGAGTGTCTTCCCCACCCAGGGATTGAACCTGGATCTCCCTTGTTGTTGGCAGATTCTTTACTATCCAAGCCACCAGAGAAGCCCTTAATAAAAAATGGTGATGCCTAAAACAGGAGTTGGCCATCTATTTTCTGCAATGTGTCAGTTAGTAAAAATCTAGGTCTTTGGAGAAGAAATGGTCTCTTTTACAACTACTCAACTGTGCCATTATAGTGAGAAAATAACCATAGACAATTCTACCTGATGTGAAGAGCTAACTCACTGGGAAAGACCCTGATGCTGTGAAAGATTGAAGGCAGGAGAAGGGAACAACAGAGGATGAGATGATTGGATGGCATCACCAATTCAATAGGCATGAGTTTGAGCAAACTCCAGGAGATGGTGAAGGACAGGGAAGTCTGGCCTGCTGTAGTCCACGGGGTCACAAAGAGTTGGACATGACTTAACAACTGAACGACAAAAATTCATGAACAAATGGACATGGTTGCACTTCAGTAAAGCTTTACCAAAAAATAAAAAAGGTAGGAAGCCGGATTTGTTCCACAGCAGTAGTTTGCCAAAGTCTGGTCTAAAATTTGGGGGGATTATTTGGTTCCATACCAATAATCTATTAAATTTAACTTTTCAAAGTGAAACTTTTAAATCCTAAATAATGTATTTAATTTGGCATCGGAGAAGGCAATGGCACCCCACTCCAGTACTCTTGCCTGGAAAATCCCATGGACAGAGGAACCTGGTAGGCTGCAGTCCATGGGGTCGCTAAGAGTCGGACACGACTGAGCGACTTCACTTTCACTTTTCACTTTCCTGCATTGGAGAAGGAAATGGCAACCCACTCCAGTGTTCTTGCCTGGAGAATCCCAGGGATGTGGGAGCCTGGTAGGCTGCCATCTATGGGGTCACACAGAGTCGGACATGACTGAAGTGACTTAGCATAGTGTTAACAGTTTTCTATGGCTGTCTTTCAAAGCTTCTTTGTTCTGCTCATAGAAAGATCAACTAAATTTGGCCCTAATTACAATGCTGTTGGGAAAGAACAAGGAAGTAGGGAACAATAGATAAGTCTAAAAGCATTTACTACGCAGAAAGAATCTCAGCATGCATCCTCTTTCCTATTTCCCAGATTTTAGGAATTAATACATCAACATGATGGAAATGTTGGATTTTTAAATCAGACATCTCAGAGTGCAATCAGGGCTCATCTTCATTTTGGAAAAATTCAATGCTTGTTTAAAGCTTATGGAAATCTATGGATCCTCCCTTATCTCCTGGATATTTTTAGGTCTAATCTCTAGTACCTGTTCTCTTCAGAACATTTTTAGCGCTGTTGGCAAGATTATAAATGACTTTCAAATGATGACATAGGCAGTGAGACTTAGAGAATGAAAAAGGGAAAAAAATGCCCCAAAATATTTTTTGTATTATCTTAACTCTGATTTGTAGCCACTAATATCACTCTTACGTGTATAATTTCTTTATATACAGTGGTTATTTTTCTAATATTTTTTTTTTTCTGGCCTTGGTAAAAAAAAGTTTCTACTAAAGATAAGACGTAGTCACTTGTTCAATAAATTCCAATCCCATTTAACTTAGCTGTGTGACCCAGGTTTATATTAGCTAGAAAAATGTGGGATACTTTACTGAAAGAGAGAAAATTGAGAAGAAGAAGATAAGGAAAATAGACAGGTTTTTGGTCAGAGTCTTCTACCTAAAGCACTTTATGTCTACAAGCTTGCTGACTGACAAATCAGCAATCTTTATTTTGTTGTCATTTTCTGTTGCCATATAAATCTGGAACACTTTTTAAAAGGTGGAAGAATTTTGAAGGATTTTGGAATAATTTTGGCTACTTCTTCACTTAGCCTGCTTTAACAGAGCTGCAAGATTCACAAAAGGAAAGACTTCATCATATCCCCCTATAAATCCATTCCTGACATCATTCCAAAACTCAGGTGCAGGTTTAATTGTGAACTATCTGCTCAGAATAGCATCATGTTTGCATCACTGGAATGTCGGTTCCCTGACACAGATGATGAGAAATAAGTGAGAAAGATGCTGGCTCCTCTGTGTGGTTTCATAACTACCTGGTAATGACCATCTGCTTTCCTTCTTCACCTATAAGATTCTTCCCATTCGCGTGTGTTTGAGAAACACATGGATGTTTCTCCCCACTTGTGACAACTTGAATTTCTTAGCATCCCTGGAAAATATGAATTTTAAATCACACAATGCCAGTTGTAGAGCAAGAATGGCTTAAAAAAAAAAAAAAAATCTTGATGGGAGCAATTTCTGGCAAGGTTATTCATTTATTGCATGTAAATACACACATCCTGCCTCTCCAAATTCAAAAGCATAATAAGGACCTTCCATTTAGCAGAGTTCATAATGAAATCTAAGAGGAGTCCAGTTAATTCGTCCCCAACTGCAAAGGATCAACACAATTCAATTGCACTAAAAATCTGGGAAGTGCGACACATTGGACATGCACGTTTCATGCGTGCTGTAAATACTTGTGGCATTTTGAATGCCTTGGCAATTTTGTTCACAAATTATTTTATTTAGAACAATTAAATCGGTTCGGCATTGTTAATATATAACAAAGGGATATGCACGCACAAAGGAATTGGACTACAGGCCTCTTCGCCTCCAGCTCCATGGCACTGGTCTGTGTGCATTCACAGGAAGGTGTCTCCACCCCCATTTAGCTGATCCGAACGTGCTAGTATTGTTCCAAATTTTCAGCAATGTGGGTAGCAACTAAAACAGACCTAAGACTTGAAAGAAATTTGCCCATATCCAGTGGAAATTAGAATTCAAGACAATAAGAACCATGCCAATTACTATTGACACTATACTTCTTTGAAGCCATTATACCTGGTTGATTTCACTAGGATATTAATAAAAGCAAGATGCATTGTTAAAAGCCAGTACTATGCCCAAACCAATACATCTGTATTGCTATCATAAGCATACCAAAAACATGATGATTAACATTTATATTTGTTTTCTTTTTAAAGCCCACTTTGTATTTAATATCTTCTTTAGTTTATCCAAACCTTGGCGACAGAAAGGGAAACCTGGCATGCTGCAGTCCATGGGGTTGCAAAGAGTAAAACACGACTGAGCCACTGAACAACAGCAAACCTTGACTAATAGGATGAACATTAGTATTTCTTCTTCATTCATAAGCTTCCCTGTGGCTCAGCTGGTGAAGAATCCACCTGCAATGCAAGATACCTGGATTCAATCCCTGGGTTGGGAAGATCCCCTGGAGAAGGGAAAGGCTACCCACTCCAGTATTCTGGCATAAAGAATTCCGTGAACTGTATAGTCCATGAGGGTCGCAAGGAGTCGGACATGACTGAGTGACTTTCACTTTCACTTTAATCCATAAAAACACTATTGCCCAAGATGGTTCATATCACCTCTGTTCAGTAAAGTGTATAGTAGCAGGATTCATATTTGAATCATTAGATCTTCTAATTTGGTGCTTTCAATGGAAACATCAGTGTATTATTCTTCTTACCAATGCTTAAAAGAGATGGAGTTCCAATATTTTACTGGCTCTTCCTGTTCTTCAAATAGTTTTTAATATTCAACAAACATTACCACTGCACAGGCAAAAAACAATATATGCAACTACATACACCATTTCAAAGTTCAGTCCTCAACATGGGAAAAGGGATTTCTTCGTATTTTGAATATTTTTTGTCACTTTAAACTCTATGCCACCATGAGTTCTATGGAGACACACAAACAAGGGAAACCAAACAGGAAACCCTCTATTTTTTTTATTATCAGCAGGAAATTTAGCTCAGGAAGTAAAATAAAACCTTGGCCATTCAGATTCCTTAGGGAATGGATCCTTCCAGAAAGTCAAGCTTTGGAAACCCCTGAGGGTAAACTCCCTTAAGTCCTGGAACTGTGTTACTTAATTACTTTGAATTGAAACATTCTGAAAATGGACGTGGCATTCCCTGTGTGTTAAACTGAGTTAGTTATTTCTTAATTAGTCAAAAGCATTTTAACGCTTATCATTTACTTTAATACTACTTAGATGTCCTTAGATTCAACGGAGGAATGTGGAACACTTTGGCAATTAATTGAATCATTCCAGTTTCTATGTGTGTGTGTGTTTTAATTGTGTTTGCCTTTGAAAGATTTTCTGTCACCTTCTTTGCAATCAACTCTCTTTCATTCCTTAATAAACTCTCTTCCCTTTTAATTTGCAAAATTGAGGGTAGATACTAAGGTGGTTAAAAGTGTAGTAAAGTAGGAGCAAATAAGCCACAGGTAAAAACCTCAGAGTTCTTCTATGGATATCTAGAAGATGGCTTTACTAACAAAATGACGCAATAGTAAATGCACCTCTACAATCTGGATCCAATTAGATTTCTTAACTGGGCAGATGCAGTCTAATAGAGAATGGTTTAGACAAATTAAAAAGTAATAGTACAAATAAACATGCATCTGAATTCAATGATAATTTGGGTCCTTCTTAGGGATTTGGAAGGAAATATGCCCATATTCAAATTTCTCTTGGAGTCAAACCTACCATGACTTGTTACTTTGAAGCTACCAAGTAAAATTTCATCAGTTAATGCATTAATTCAAGAAACATCCACTAAACGATAACCATGTGTAGGCACTGTCTTGTGTTCAAGGTACAGCAAACAGAGCCACACTGAGATGCCTATTTCTTACCAAATTTTAATTAGTTAGCTGTTATGTATTTAGTTATCCAGTCATGTCAGTATTCATGAAGTGCCTTCTATTTCCAGGGATTATGCTAGGTCTTGAGGAATTAATGCTGAGTCTAAACACACATGGTCCCCAGCTCTCATGTAACCAATGAATTCTTGGGAGAGTTAGATAATCAAAAAATCAACAAATATGTAAATACATGGGCTTTCCATGTGGCAAAGTGTTTAAAAAAATCCACCTGACAATGCAGGCGATGCAAGAGATGCAGGTTCAATCCCTGGATAAGGAAATGGCAACCAACTCCAGTATTCTTGCCTGGAAAATTCATGGACAGAGAAGCCTGGCGGACTATAGTTCATGGGGTCACAGAGTCAGACATGACTGAACAAACACACACACACACACACACACACATTGTAAAAACACACTGTGCTCAATGTACAAGAAGTCCTAGGCCCTCTGAGAGCATACAACTGGGGACACTGAGCTTGAAGAGAGCACCCAAAGGTTTCTGCAAGGAAATGAGTCAAGGTAAAAGTAAATGAGTTAACCAGGTAAAGGAGAGGTACCGAGCTGGTTGAAGAGTATCCCAGGCTGATGGGACAGCCATGTATAAGCTGGGCATGGGGCACATATGAGGCAAAGTGAATAGATGTATTGCTGATGCTCAGAGACTGAGCAAGAGAATGGAACCATGTGGCACTTGAGAGGCTGACCAGATGATAAAGGGCCTTAGAAACTTTGTAGGTCTCTTTAGATATTTTGCTTTAGCCTAGAGAATGAAAACCTATTGAAGCAACAATTTGTTTTCAAAGAACGTCAACGTGCAATAGAAAAGAGTGGTTTCATACAGAAATCTAAATGAATTTCACATTTAATATGAAATATGGAATAGGAAAACTTCTTTAAATGCCCTCATGATCACTTTAAGCCATTCTTCTGTGTTCCATGGATGTATTAATAACTGATGTGAACTCTATGCTTACTTTAGTCAAGCAAGTCATTTCTGTTTCATGTTCTCTATGCTATTTCCTGTTTAGGAGAGCAGCAGCAGGTAATCTCCAGATGACAGTACAGGTCATAAGAAGGCCCTTCCTGATGAGAGCAGGAAGATACCAAGGACATTCCACTTTAACTGGAGGGGAAAGATGCCAAAAGAGCATCCCAGATTAGAGAACAAAATGGAGGTCCCCCCAGAAGAAAGTGGGATTGATGGATTATCAGATGAATTGAATACTTGGAAACGTTACAGATAAGCACTTAATAGATGTATTGGAGTGCTTGGGGAAAAGATTGCAGTAGGTCCATATAAAACTCAAGCAAAATAAAAAATTAAGTGATTACGAACTTCAGGAGAAATAAAGGATTGTATGAAAAAAGAAATGTGATTGTAGATACTTCTTGGCTCAATAGAAGCCACTTCATATAAATATGTACAATCAGATAAAAGGAGAGATTGAAAGTAGAGGAGGTATGTGTCTGTGTGGTATGAGATAATTAAATCTTCCCATTTATCTTTATAAATAGCTTATGTATATTCAATAGCTTATGTATAATACTGATAAAATCACTACAAGGATGTTATTTAAGAATATGGATTTAATTTCCAGAAGAAACTGAAAGAGCTCAAAACGATTATCTCAAAGAAATGGGACTATTAAATTTTAAAAGAAGAAGGGAACTACTGTTTTTGTTTATAAACCTTATGAGACAATTGGATATTTTAAGGTATATGTGAATATTGTATATTGAATATATAGCTTTCATACAAGCATATGATTACTTAAATTTATCTGTTCAGTGTGAACAAAAGTTTGGCTCACCAGTCAGACAAAATTTAAAACAAGTTAATATAAATCAACTTTGGAAGAATTTACTGAGATTTTCAAATGGCAACCCATTCCTGTATTCTCGCCTGGAAAAGTTAATGGGCAGAGGAGTCTGGTGGGCTACAGTCCATGGGTCACAAAGAATCAGACATGACTGAGCAACTGAGCATGCATGCACTGATATTTTCAAAGGTCTTTTCTTTCTTCATTTCCATTTAATTTTTTTTTTCCTAGAGCAGCTTAGGAATTGCCAATATTTCTCTTATGGTCATTTTTTGAGGTGTGAGTTTAAATGGAAAATATTTATCTTGAAATTCTGCCACGAGATAAGAAATATGGAAAAGAATCACATGTAGCTCCATTATTCTGAAACAGATACACAATGATAAAATGTGATCCATGGGGTTCAGCTTCATGACTCAAATAGTCACAAAACTACCAACAACTTTTGAGCTTGGGAAACATTTTCAAAACCCAAATGGCATGACCTCTCTTACACTTTAGAAATTATCCACATCTCTGGCTTATTGATGTTTAAAGACCAGAAAATTAAATGGAAACAGCAGAGAAATACTACTAATTATGTCTGATTAGTCGTAAAAGGTCCATGAGTGCACAGGGTTATTTGAAAGGCTGTTTAAGACACTAATTCAAATTTATGAATTCTTTGGAGTAAAGGGCAGTACTCAAATCCTCACGTTATGTGGCTTGATGATAAAATTATCTTCTGAGAGAAGCAGTTTGTGACAAAATGTATAATAATCAGTAGCTTTAAAATTTCTTTTTTTCCCTGATCATTAAAAAAATCATTCTATTAACCCAAGTAATTGGGAAATTTTGATAGTAAAAAAATCAAGAAATAGTATAAATTGCACTAAATACCATCAGTACCAAACTATGTCCTTCATTTCATTTTGTTCCCTGTGTAAGGACATGCTTTAATACCCACATGCTAATCTTCTCAAAGCTGGAAGAGTAAGGAGAAGTGTGACAGGCCGAGGACAACCTCAATGCGTGAGTCAACTGTCCAGTTGCAAACAACAATATCCACTCTGCTCACTTCAAGTAGAACAATAATTTATTGAGGGTGCATGGAGCTTACAAAGTCTACTGGAAGCCAGAGAACCAGGTGTAAATGCTGCACAGGAGACCTGCTGGAAGTTTCGGTGACATGAGCCAATACAGAAATGCGATTTTAAAATCTCATCATATTCTGGGACTTCACCTCAAAAAGCACTGCTGCCATCTCTTTACAGCACTTTCATGGCTTCATGGGCACTGCGTTGGACTAGATATCCAAAACTCTACCACCACTGCCCCCCAGGAATCAGATGAGCCTACCAGCCACTCACCAGATGAGTCTGACGACTATCACCTCACTGTGCTCAGTTCTAAATTGAAGTCTCATGCAACTCATTGGCTGGTTGGAGCCTAAATCATACTATAGGCCTGGGCCTGAGGCGCAAAGGAAGCTGGGAAGTGAAACTCACTTGCAAGGGGGAGGTGGGATTTACAACATAGAAAAGTCTTCAGACTTGAGAAAAGAGATAAAAAGATTCTGAGAAGCCAGAAAATATGTCAAATATCCACTTTTAAATGTCACAATAAATATAATTGGTCAAATTCCCAGCCAATCAATGTATAAGGAGTTATTAATAAACACGTTATAAAGCAAGTTGTATAAGGAAATGTTCAGGCCTATATTTAAAGGAGATATAATAATGCTAGTGAGATGGTCCAGAGCAACAGTATTCATGGGATACAAAATGGATTCTATGGTGAGTGTTCTTTCATAGAGTTATCATGGAATAATGATGGTATCAAATAATGTTTACAAATAGTGAAACTAACAAACAAAAAGCACCAAAAATAATGTTTGCTAAATGTTTTCTATTTCTAGGGCACCGTGCAGAATTATTTATTTGAATAAATAAATAGCTCATTTGTTTCAAACAACAGTGGCATTACGTTGGCATTATAATTTTCCCATTTTACTGATGATGAAACTAGGGCTTAATGAAGTCAAGGAATTTACTGAGAGGAGGGTGGAGTTAAACTTTGAACATGGGCAATCTGAAAAACACTGGGATTCTAGGATTGGAAAACCTGAGATTTCACAGCACCTAGTTCTATCACTGACAGAACTGTATCCTTGGAGTCTTGATTTATTGATCAGTAAAATGGGAATTGGAGCTCCTGTCCTGCCTTTTCTACATGGGTATTTTGGAAGTCAAATGTGCAAAAGGACTCCATAACTTACAAAGTGCTATTATTGTTAAGGTGTTATTGCAGATCTTCAGATCTTGGTTACTATTATTGATTTAATATTGTGTCACAAGCATTTGTTGTATTTGTTCTCTAGCTCCCATACCCCATCCTTCAGGTAAAAATTTCTCCCTGGAGGAACCTCATCCTAACCATTCTCTATCATATATGTATGGAAATGTCTTCATCCCTAGCTCCAGGAATAAATACTGATTGGCTTCAATAAAAATTCCTGTCTGATTCCAATGACTTCAGTGATTGGCTCAGAGAGAAGCATGCTATCTAATCAGAGCTCACCTGTTAATAGAAGATTTGTGGGCTTCAGGGAATGAATCTCAGATGAGATTTTTCTCTTTCTTTTGTTTTTGGTGTTCAGTCCCTCAGTCATGTCCAACTCTTTGTAACCCCACGGACTGCAGCACCCCAGGCTTCCCTGTCCTTCACCATTTCCTGGAGCTTTCTCAGACTCATGTCCATTGAGTTGATGATGCCATCCAACCATCTCATCCTCCGTCTTTCCCTTCTCCTACTGCCTTCAATCTTTCCTAGAATCAGGATCTTTTCTAAAGAGTCAGCTCTTCTCATCAGGTGGCCGAAGTATTGGAGTTTCAGCTTCAGCATCAGTCCTTCCAATGAATATTCAGGACTTATTTCCTTTAGGATTGACTGGCTTGAACTCCTTGCTGTCCAAGGGACTCTCAAGAGTCTTCTCCAACACCACAGCTCAAAAGCATCAATTCTTCAGCACTCAGCTTTCCTTATGGTCCAACTCTCACATCCATACACGACTACTGGAAAAGTCATAGCTTTGACTAGACAGACCTTCGTTGGCAGCGTAATGTCTCTGCTTTTTAATATGCTGTCTAGGTTTTTCATAGCTTTCCTCCCAAGGCACAAGTGTCTTTTAATTTTATGGCTGCAGTCACCATCTGCAGTGATTTTGGAGCCCCCCAAAATAAAGTCTGCCACTGTTTCCATTGTTTCTCCATCTATTTGCCATGAAGTGATGGGACCGGATGCCATGATGTTCATTATTTGAATGCTGAGTTTTAAACCAGCTTTTTCATTCTCCTCTCTCACTTTCACCAAAAGGCTCTTTAGTTCCTCTACACTTTCTGCCATAAGGGTGGTATCATCTGCATATTTGAGATTATTGATATTTCTCCTGGCAATCTTGAATCCAACTTGTGCTTCATCCAGCCTGGCATTTCACATGATGTACTCTGCATACAATTTAAATAATCAGGGTGACAACTTACAGCCTTGATGTACTCCTTTCCCAATTTTTCTCTTTCTTTTAGCATAAATAAGTCTGAGGTCTGGAACTTTTTGTTTCTATAAGAGGAGAGCTGGAGCCAGCATGGATCCAACTTATAGATCCTGAGAAAAGGGTCACTATATGGATGGCAAGACAGAGAAGGAGAAACTAGGACTCCAAAGACACTGCCTGAATTTTGAATCCAGCAGAGCTGGAAGGCAGATCCTCCACTGGACATTTTAATTACACAGACCAGTACTTTTCTTTGTTGTTTCAACTAGTTTAAATTAAACTCCATGTTTACAACACGGTATTGCATGGGCTTTTGAAAATGATTTTTTAATCCTACCAAAAAATAATGATTATCATTCAATTCCTTGCTACTTTTTCCCATTTAAAGTATTCTAAATAAATTTTGAAACCACTCAACAATAACAGTAACATAAATAACGTTCAAGGTTTTTACAAACGTGGGTGATTCCATGTGTAAACAATGCATTTCCCACATTTGTCTACTAGATTCAAATTAAAATAGTAGAGTTGGAAGGAATCTCTTAGCCCACATACTTCATTATACGGATGGAGAAGCTGAGATTCATAGTAAAGTCACTTGCCTAAAACCCAGCTAATTATTTGCAAAGCTAGGGCTAGAATCCAGGTATTCCTATTTTTTATTGTTGTTGCTTATTAATTTATAACAAAGCAACTGCCGGATCCTCTTTTTGTTACCTTCAGATCAGAGCTTATGGCATAATCTTTTGAATCCCTTCAATGTTAAGAAATCTCTGTCCTTTGAAGATGGATTTGATTTCTGGGAACAATCAAAAATCATTTAGAGCCAAGTTCAGTAAATAGGTGGGTAATCAAACCAAGTAATTCATGTTTTGGTCCAAAAAGGGGTGTAACACTGAAGTAAGGAGGCGGATTTTTTTTTTCATGTAATCCATAAATCAGCTTTGATGTCACCATATTAAAACTGAAATTCCTTTGACATTCATTTTGGAGTTATATCACTCATCATTTGATTCTGTCATGTTCTCCTGATTTTAAAGGAGGCCCTGCTAGTATTTCTATATAAAGTAACAGCAAGGATATGGAAATTTTTCTTGCTTCAGTAAATGGAACTGAGAGAGAAAATAAATAATGCAATTTAATTTAACAATAATTTGTTGAGTACATATTGTATATCAAGTACTACTGAAGACTTTGATAAAAAGAAAAGGCAAGAAATACATTTACTTGTAGCTCCCTATTTTAATAATGAGAAATTGAGGCTCACAGAGGTTAAGTCAACTTTGTAAAGATTCTTGATTCCCAGGCTAGTGATCTTGGGAAAGAACCAACATGTATTAACATTCCACCCTGACATAATTAAATGCAAAATAAAAGCAGTCTTGAGCCAAGCTAGAGAATAAATTGGCACCAAGAATTAACCATGCACACTTATAAGCATGACTTGGAATATGTAAAGTCGTAATTCCTGCTTAATTTCAGGGAATTAACTCCAGGAAAGCTGATATAGAACTGGAAAGATGAAGAAAGTGATATCTGAAAATCATGAAACACAATGGAAATCAGAAAATCTGCAAAAAGGAATATGGCATCTTGAAAAGTTGATCAGAAGAAAAGATCAGTATTAGTATTAGCCCAGTCGCTAAGAGTCGGACACGACTGAGTGACTTCACTTTCACTTTTCACTTTCATGCATTGGAGAAGGAAATGGCGACCCACTCCAGTGTTCTTGCCTGGAGAATCCCAGGGACGGGGGAGCCTGGTGGGCTGCCGTCTATGGGGTCGCACAGAGTTGGACACGACTGAAGTGACTTAGCATAGCATAGTATAGCTCCAAAGAGGAAGACTGTTCAACCAGAATACAAAAGTATCTTTTCCCAGATGAGTATACTCCAAAAAGTGAGAAATGATTTCTCAATAGTTCATGATTTTGAGCCCTTGTTTATGATTCCACAGTCACTATGCAATTTAAAGTTTCCTTTGGTTTCACAGATTGGTTTCCACTATAAAAGTCTCCGATAAATGCTCTCATTGCATAACTTTTCTGGACCCTGCCAAAGACTGGGTGCCTTACGAGACTGATTTCCCAAGGAGGTTTACAGTGGATTGATGAATAGGCAGTCTCTGTCTCAGCTTAATCAAACCTACGGATTTGATACTCATTCTCAGTTGAAAAGACAAACAGATGTCCAGACCCAGGGACAGAAGTGAGCATTTCAAAGCAGATCATCTATTATATTTTCCCCAGTTATTGTGGACAAAATTACCATCAAACAGAATTATGATTTAGTGTATAAATATTTCCCTTGGCTTTGGATATTTTGCAAGAAAGGTAGAAATGAGTACTCCAATAAAGAGAAGACACAGGAAGACTACCATGTATATGGAGAATAGAAACATTCATGGTTTTTCATAATTAACAAATACACACATATGATACATCTGGGAATGGCAGGTGTCTGATGGTCAGATGGCTGTGTCTTCTCCCTAGCTTCCCTCCTTCCTCCCAGTACATGTCAGGAAACTCACAAATGTGTCATGGCTTGGAAAAAAAATCTCATGGATTATTAAATTAAACGATCCAGATTCTGAATGCATACCCCACAGAAGAAAGGAGTGAGTTTAAATATATATATAAGATTGATATTCAGCTGTGATATGCAAGTGGGAGTGTAGTGAAGCAAGGAGGTAGTTAGCTAATATTTTAAGACCACCCCTGACTATCTGTATACTGTAAAAAGTTCCCTAAAGTGATTTTGACATGCTCCATTATGTAGGAGAGACTCCTAGAAGAGAAGATTCTGATTTTGTATAGAAACAACAAACAGTGCTCTACTGGTAATGTGATACCTATCATGTAGTATTCTATTTAAAGTCAGGCATGTTTGTTTTAAATTATTAACCAACATTTAAAGACTCTGTGAACGTGGGATAGCTTAATCCCTATGAGCCTCAGTTTTCTCATCTGCCAAATGGTTGCAATAATACATGTTACAGGATTTTGTGAGTATTAGATGACAATATACATAGAAGAACTAAAACAGTGATACTTACTAGTAAGGAGAAAATATCATCCATAACCTCTTCAGTGATTAAAATAGACGTATATAGAATCAACAGGAATGTTTGGAAGTTAAGATTACAGAGAGGAGATAAAATTGAGTTCCTAGTATAATAATATTCTTTACCTACTTACACATTTAAGCATCAGCATCCAAATATTCCATCAGGTAGGTTTTGTTTCTCTTGTGTGTCATGCTTGGCATAACAAAGCTGAAAATCTCTCAATGACTTCCTTTATTCCAGTATGGGAAGGGGGTGTTGGAATGCTGGGTGGAGTTACATAAAGTCATCATCCATTGACTAAAAGGAAATTATCTTTGTTTAATAACAACAACAAAATTAATGACACATTAGAGTTACAGGAGCATCTTTTGTGTGAAAGTTTTACCTATAAGATACACATAGCACAAAAGTCTTCCCCTTAACTTTAGAACTAAAGTCTATAAGAATTGAAATTAAATAAGACCATCAGCTAAATTCATATAAAGAAAATTTGCTGATTATTTTATTAGTTTCATGTGAAGACACTCCCTCTCTAAGGAAAATGGTTGCAAAATTTTTGAAAACACATATTCCAACTTCTGTTGTCTTTTAAAATGTAATTTGAGAAAACGAGATAATACAATTTTTATTTATCTTTAATGCAATTTCTTAGTTTTTCTGACACCATAAAAGATTTTCAGTGCCAATTTTCATCTCAGAGAAAGTATGTTCAAGAAGAGTGATAACTATTGGTTTCATTTTATGAGACTGTGTCATGATGTCAAATGGTACAAGAAGAGCACATAAATATAACTTTGCAGTTAAGTTATATTTATTTGCATCAGTCAGGATCCCATTAGGAAAACCTGAAATCAATCTAGATACTTAAAGCACATGGAATATATCATTGATAATTGGTAACACAGGTGATTAAAAAAATTTTTTTTTCTTTAAAGGCCAAAGAAGGGACTGTGAAATCACTGAAAGATTAGCGTTAACAGGAAGCCAATTCAGTCTGGCCAGAGAGATCGAAGTCATAACACTCTTGCTTTTTCCTTTTCCCCACCGTTTATAATACAACCAGTTTTTCACAGTGGCCACATGTGCTCAGAAGTCAGAGGTCATTAAAGAATGGAAAATGTTTCCTGCAATGCACAGAGCAGAAGCAGAAGGAGCAGAGCAGACAGCAAACAGGTAAAGAATTAAAGTTCAGTTATGAACACGGACACAAAAATCCTCAACATAAGAAGTGTAATTAATCCAGCATATATTTTAAAACATCAGAATCAAATAACTTGATTAAGATGTGCTACATTTTTCAACATCATAAATCCAATTTAATAAAATAAAAATTAAGAGAGTAAAAGTGGAAAACCTTAAATGCCAAAAAATCATTTGATAAAATTCCTAAAAAACTAAGAATAGAAAGAATGGTTTAATCTGCTAAATGGCACCAAATAGATACCTACAACTAACATAATTAATGATGTTATTTTCAAAGGATTTCCATTAAATCAAGAACACTATATGGATATTTTCTACTTCCTATTAATTTAGAATTGTAATGGAAATTTTAATCACTTAAAAAAATAAAGAAGTATATGATTAGACAGTTATCCTGACTATTTTTACAGTAAAACCTAGAGATGCTATAGATAAACTCATAAGAAACAACTAGTAACAAAGTTTAACACATTGTAGAGTTCAAGATAAATATCAAAATTTGTTAACTCCTTATACACTAACAATAACTAATTAAAAAACATAATTGCACTGAATAAAATGAGATATTTATATTAGCCATGAAAACTAAAAAAATACTTAGGAAAATGTTTACAAAATTATAGAGGAATTTTATGTAGACAATTTTAAAAGTTGTCATAAAATGAGAATTTAATAAATACTTGTGTGCATATGCAATTTCCATGGAAGAAAAAAACTTGATAAGGTGTCAGTTCTCCACCACACTCAATGTGATTGCAGAAAAATTCCAATATGATTCTTCATGGTATTAACAAAAAGATTCTAAGATATGCATGAAGATATAACTGAACAAGAACACTCAAGACAATTCAGAAGATGGCCTATTCAATTCAGTTCAGAACTTGCCCTATAAAGTACTAAACCTTACTATGCATAGTAATTAAGACTGCATGGCATTGGCACAGTGACAGTCAAATAGATCAGTGGGTCCTTAAGTATACACTGTCATAAATATGAACGAAATTGCTAAATTGAGAATAAAGAATGGACTAGTCAGTAAATGTTGTTGGCACAACTGGCTTCCATATGGAAGGAAATATAATTATAACCCTATTTCACACCATGCATGAAATTAAACTCCAGATGGATTTAAAAACAAACAATGAAAAAGTAAAATTTAAGTTATTAAAAGAAACTATAGGATAAGATCTTAAGTTTTTACAACATAAGCATAAAGGATTTTCCCAGTTTATTTTATCCCAGTCTCTGGTCAAATGTCACCTCCTGGTCAAGTTTTTCATAAAGAATCTATAATAAAGAACCCTATCTATTATCCAGTATTATCTCATTGTATTTTATATAATTCAGTGAACATTGATATCGAGCTTACTATGTGGTAGGCATTTTATATCTTATAAAATATATGATACATATTTATCATTACATATTTTGTATATATTTTATTACTTATTTTATTAAAATAAAATATGTGTATATGAACATATAATATGGCATAGTACAATATGTATTTATTGTATTTTATTTTATAATAATATATATTATTTAAATATTTACTATATGTTATTATACAATTATATATACCATGTTTATCACATAAACTACATATGTATATGTGTATAATGTATATTATCTATAATATATTATAGTATAATTAAATTATGCACTTAATTCTTCAAAACAACCCTATCAACCTAACATTATTATCTTTATCATTTTATGAGTGGGGAAAATGAAGCACACACATGTTAAACTTATTGCTGTCAGCTAGTAAGTGGCAGAGCCAGCATGTAAACCCAGGTAATCTAAAGCCTGCTCCCTTAACTCTGTTGCTAAGCTATCTTCTACTATTTTATTTTTCTTTATAACAGCTTTCATTACTTGTGTATTTTCTATTTTTCCTACTACATTTTTTAGCTAGCATATTCTCCAGTGTCTGGGAGAGTGCCTGGAACATAAACAGGTGTTCATAAATATATTTGAGTGCATACTTTAAAAAGAGAGAGAAATTTTCTTTAAAAGTCATCAAAACTAGAACTCATAAAAAATGTGATAATCCTAACTCCATGAAAATGTAAAACATCTTTATTAGTAGCTATACCACGAGTAAAGTTTAAATGTAAGCAACAGAATGAGAGAAGATATTTGTGATGCAAATAACTAGAAATCAAGAAATATATGAAACATTCCTACAAATCAATAAGAAGACAAACATCCAATAGAAAAATGAAAAAAAAATTATGAACCGGCAATTCACAGAAGAGATAAAACAAATAGTCTGTAAATAAACATTTGCTCAACCCCACTAGTAATTAGGGAATTGCAAATAAAAACAGCAATCAGACAACATTCTCGACATTTGAACACTGAAAACTGAAATAATTGAGAATACCAAATACTGGTTAGGATGCAAAAAAAATAGGAAATTGCAAAACTCTTTGTTGGAAGTGTAGTTGCTACAAATATATTGAAGAATCATTTAGCAATATCTAGTAAAGTTGAAGATGGGTATACCCAAGATCTCAAATATACCCTCCAATACAAATGCACAAAAACACGTGTCATTCAGATTTAATTCTACATTATTTATACAGTTGAAAATTAAAAGCAACAATTCCATCAATAGATGAAGAAATAAATAAATAAGGTCATGACCAGTCATCAGAATACTACAGAGTAGTTAAAATGAATATGTGAGTCTATGGATGAGGGAACCCCTAAAAAACTGATTCTTTCATAAATGCCACCAGGAATCTCTGAAAAACACACACAAACCACTACCAGACGGCGCTGGTGAATTAACGAAAGCAAGGAGACTTTGGGAGGCAATCAAAACTTAAAGAAACGATCATAGAATGAATTCTCTGTCTCTTGAGGGCACTGTCCTGAAAGCAGTGGTCATGGTGGCATGCGTGTGTGCTTAGATGTGTGGCAGCAGCTAAAATTTTGGTGGGGACAAGCATGAAAGAAGTCAGTTACAACCAGAGTTGCCAGAGAGCAAAAAGGAGTCTCAGAAATGGAAGAGCTAGGGAAGGGGCCACCTAGATCGTGTACACACAGCCTCTCTAGACTGACCCCTGACCTAAGCTGACACAGACAATCTGAAAGCACTAGAAACTAGGGTTGAAAATTTTCACTAAGCTCAAACATGACATCCTGAAATTTGTGCCTAATCAAGTTCATTGGTCCTAAAACAAGAACATCAATACTTTTGGAGCAACTTGACAGAACCCAGAGTTAACAGTGCAGCTTTCTCAATACACCAAAATATTCACAGCATATATGTTAAAAACAAAGAAAGAAAAGTGTGAATTATTTCCAAGAAAAGATAATCAACAGATGTCAACACTAAGATGACAAAAATATTGAAACTATCAAAGATTTTAACACACTAATTGTAATGATGATCAGTAAGATGCTTTTTAACAGTGGTATTGGAGAAGACTCTTGAGAGTCCCTTGGACAGCAAGGAGATCCAACCAGTCCATCCTAAAGGAAATCAGTCCTGAATATTCCTTGGAAGGACTGCTGCTAAAGCTGAAACTCCAATACTTTGGCCACCTGATACAAAAAGAACTGACTCATTGAATAAGACCCCGATGTTGGGAAAGATTGAAGACAGGAGGAGAAGGGGATGACAGAGGATGAGGTGGTTGGATGGCATCAATGACTCGATGAACATGAGTTTGAGGAAACTCCGGGAGTTGGCGATGGACAGGGAAGCTTGGTGTGCTGCAGTCCATGGGGTCGCAAAGAGTCGGACACAACTGACCGACTGAACTGAACTGAAGATGATAAAGAAAAATAAACTCAAAGTGAGTTCAAACATAGGAAATCAGCAAACAAAATTTGAAAAAGTACTAAGACTATAGTATCTAAAGTTTAAAAATCATTGAATAGGCATTAAAAAACTAGATATGACAGAAGTGTCAATTAACTTGAATGTATAATCTTGAAAATAATTTAAAAACAGAAGAAAAAAGAGGTGAAATTGAAAAAAAAAAAAAAACCTCAGGACCTGAGACTACTGAAAAAAAGTTAATATGCAGGTAATTGAGTCCCAGTAGAGAGAGAGAGAATGGAGCAAAAATAAATAAATAAATGTTTGGTAGTTTTTAAGATATTAGATTTTAAAATCTTAAAACATGTCCACCCAATGACATGGCTGTCCCCAGCAGTTTAGTTCATGACAGCCAAACACTGGAAACAACCTAGATGTGTTTAACAGAATGTTTAAATAAAAGATGCCACATCCGTGAGTTGGAATACCACTCATCAGTAAGAAGGAAAAACCTACTGATACATGCAAAATGAATCTTAAATCAGTTTCCTGAGAGAAAGAAGCCAGGCACAGAGAAATGATATAGAGTATGATTTAATGTATATAAAATGCAACTTATGCTATAGACACCACCCTTTTGGCAGAAAGTGAAGAGGAACTAAAAAGCCTCTTGATGAAAGTGAAAGTGGAGAGTGAAAAATTGGCTTAAAGCTCAACATTCAGAAAAGGAAGATAATGGCATCTGGTCCCATCACTTCATGGGAAATAGATGGGGAAACAGTGGAAACAGTGTCAGACTTTATTTCTTTGGGCTCCAAAATCACTGCAGATGGTGATTACAGCCATGAAGTTAAAAGACGCTTACTCCTTTTGGAAGGAGAGTTATGACCAACCTAGATAGCATATTCAAAAGCAGAGACATTATTTTGCCAACTAAGGTCCGTCTAGTCAAGGCTATGGTTTTTCCATTGGTCATGTATGGATGTGAGAATTGGACTGTGAAGAAGGCTGAGCGCCGAAGAATTGATGCTTTTGATCTGTGGAGAAGACCCTTGAGAGTCCCTTGGACTACAAGGAGATCCAACCAGTCCATTATGAAGGAGATCAGTCCTGGGATTTTTTGGAAGGAATGATGCTAAAGCTGAAACTCCAGTACTTAGGCCACCTCATGTGAAGGGTTGACTCATTGGAAAAGACTGTGATGCTGGGAGGGATTGGGGGCAGGAGGAGAAGGGGACGACAGAGGATGAGATGGCTGGATGGCATCACTGACTCGATGGACGTGAGTCTGATTGAACTCCGGGAGTTGGTGATGGACAGGGAGGCCTGGCGTGCTGTGATTCATGGGGTCGCAAAGAGTCGGACACAACTGAGCGACTGAACTGAACTGAACTGAACTGATGCTATAGTGACAAGCAAATCAGTGGTTGCCTTGGTCTAGGGACAAAAGGAAAAAAGGCATGGGGATCTTTTGCTGTGATGAAATGTTATATCTTGGTTTTGCTGGTGGCTTCATGAGTGTGTACAATGAATCGTGTACTTTAAATGGATACTGCTTATTATGCATAAATGTAAACATGAAATAGATAAGAAAAAATTTAATGGATGAATGAGACATGTACACATTACCATACTCAGTGAATATTTGCCATGCCGTGTATGTGTTCAGTCATGTCCAACACATTGTGACCCCACGGGCTATAGCCCTCCAGGCTCCTCTATCTATGGAATTCTCCAGGCGAGAACACTGGAGTGGGTTGCCATTTCTTTCTGCAGGGAACATTCCTGACCCAGGCATCAAACCTGAGTCTCCTATATCTTCTGCATTGCAGGCAGATTTTTTTTACCTGCTGAGCTATTTATAGTGCATATTTATATGGTTGCTGCTGCTGCTGCTAAGTCGCTTCAGTCGTGTCCAACTCTGTGCAACCCCATAGACAGCAGCCCACCAGGCTCCCCCGTCCCTGGGATTCTCCAGGCAAGAACACTGGAGTGGGCTGCCATTTCCTTCTCCAAAGCATGAAAGTGAAAAGGGAAAGGGAAATCGCTAGTCGCATCCAACTCCTAGCGACCCCATGGACTGCTGCCTACCAGACTCCTCCGTCCATTGGATTTTCCAGGCAAGAGGACAGAGAATGGGTTGCCATTGCCTTCTCCATTTATATGATACTTAATATCTAAGTGAAAAAAGTAACCTAAAGAATTTGCTACATATCTGGAGTATGATGCCATCTATACAGAGTTGAAAAATACACAAAAATATCACTACATAAAATAGATACCATTATATATATTACATCTACACAAACACGTATTACATATTAGATAAAACTATATATGTGTTAGAATATGGTTTATGGATGAATATTCATTCAACACATATTTGACTACAAATATTGCAGTTACCATTAAAATACACCAGTGGTCAAAGTCTGTAGCTGCTGTCCTTCAGAAGTTTATGTGCTGTTACATGGGAACTTTACAGAGTAAACTTTATGACAGAGATCGTCTCTGTGGAGGGAGGGAGGAAGAGAGAAGGATGGGAGTGGGAAGATGACATGAGGGCCTTGAATTTCATAACAATATTTCTTTTTTTATAGCTTTAAATAATAATTTTAAATCTGAAGCATTTAGAAAAGGGTTAATATTTATGCATTTTGAGTAGTAAATAGATAGGTGTTTATTATATTTGGTCCTTTGCAGTGTTCTGTATTTATTTTTAACATATAATCAAATGTGATAGAAATGCATTAAATCTAAGGACCTGAGAAATTAAATTAGGAATCTAGATTTAGCATTGATTGAAAGATAAATAAAGCTAAATATACACCTCCATTAAAACTTCATTATTCTCTTGGCTTTCATAGAGATAGAGAAGGAAAGACCACATAATATGAGAAATATTAAGGGAAATGTGTCTTTTATTATTTTCAAAAAGCACAGATGTCTGGGGAAATTCAAAAAGACAGACACCAAAATATTAAGAGGATAATTCTATATTGGCACTTAGGTAGCTCTTATTTTCTTTTTATTAACATGCTTATATATATTTTCTACTTTTAATGATGTGAACATCTATTACTTAAAAAGAGGTTTTAGGAATACTACTAATAATATTGGTTTAAGGATATACTGTGGTTATCTACTACCTGAAAAATGACAGCATATAAATATATCTTTTATTGGAGTATAATTGCTTTACAATTTGTATTAGTTTCTGCCATACAACAAAGTGAATCAGCTGTATGTGTACATATATCGCCTCTTCTTGTGTCTCACACCCACCCCAACCCCCTTTCCACCCATCTAGGTCAGCACAGAACACTGAGCTGGGTTCCTATGTTATACAGCAGGTGCTCACTAGCTATCTATTTTACACATTGGAGTGTATAGTATATGTAAATGTTGTGTTTAAAAACTCACCCCTATCTGCTTACATACAAACACATAAAAGCTGGCACCAGACATTACAGCATAGATAAATAATTACTATAGATCTGAACATTATAAACAAATAAGAATTATTTACTATATATTCTTATATATGACTTTCATTAATGAAAAATCATTGCTTTCATGTTTTTCTAATACATTTATCATCCATCTTGAGTATCCCAAAAGGGGCTCAGTACCCCCCAAAAATCCCAAAGTAGCCCCCAAAATATGAATATATTTTTCATATTCATATGAAAAAATATGAATATATTTTTCATCTCTTGAAAACAAAATCCATTCCTCTATGTCACAAAGGTCTGATTATTAATAGATGCACTATTAAAATACTAAAATATAACCCCAAAGCAAAATACACAATCATGCTAATTTTTGGCCCAAGCATTGAATACCTTCCTTTTATATTATTACTATTATTGAAAATTATGCATAAGCAAAAATTTGAAGAAATTGATCAAACTGGATACTAAATTCTTATTGAGTGGCACTTACAGGTGTTCTTTTATTCTCTACTCTTCTAGTTTCTAAATTCTATCGAATATGATTACATTGCTTCAATAGTAGAAAAATATAAAAATGATATTATATATAAGTGAATAGAAAAAGAACCAGAAAGGTTCACAGCAAACCATGAATGATGGTTACCTTTATTGAGAGAAATGAGGTGGGGAGAGAGGTATGCATATGATGATTTTGTTTTCTATATAATTTTATATTAGTTAAGCTTGTTATGCAGAACATTTATTCATGCATTATTTATGTATTTTAAATGAATTAATTAAATTTTAAAATGTATTATTTACTTTGTATTTAAAGAAAATGAGTCTGTCTTGATTGTAGAATGCTTTGTCAATTTCATACAGAACAGAACCCATATGTATCTGCTCCAGTTTCTGCATTTTATTAAAGACAGGCTGGGGAAAGCATGAAACTTGTCCCAAGTAGCAAAGAATGTTGAGGCCAGGTTTGGGCTGAAATTCAATTCTGCCTAAGCCAAGACTAGAGCATTTCTATTTGTCTTTTAAAATTGTCTTCCTGAGTTAATGTGAATTTGCATTTGAAAATCTTTGATTTCTTTCTACCTTGAAGTCCATAAATATTCTTCAGATTGGGAGTAGAGGACAGGTTTCCCAACATCTTCATTGAGAATATACCTGAGTACGTCGATTTTTATTTTCTCCTTTTTGGAGAGAAGGTGACACCAGTTGGATTATTCTTTGCATATAAATCATAATTTATCATAAGGTAACAGATACATATCTCTGTGTGAAGGAGGCAGTTAATTGCTTGCCATCCGTCTCCCCTCAAGTCCAAAAGGAGCCCAGTCAGGATCACTGTCCCCAAAAGCAAACAGCATTTGTTTTTTTTCAAAGTAGTCATTTTCCTGCACAAATCCAATCCCCCTAAAGTCATCTATTCTTTCTTCTTTTAAGAGCTACCTAAGTATCTTGCTCAATCTCCATTCTTCTTATCTTCAATGGTAGCCAAAGATACATCTTACTTGGGCTACTTTTCCTTTGAGAATATCCACTGTCCCTTTAGTTTGGGACATTTGAACATTATTACAACCAAATCATAAGAGGAAAGATTTGAAGAGTAGCAGAAATTTCTACTTTTCTCTCTTTAAAGACAGAATCAAGCTTGCATTTCATCAACTTCAGTCTCAAACATTGGAATTTTTCTATCTGCACTTTTTGGGTACTTGTTTCTCTTTTGTCTCCAAATGTTTTGACTCTTACCTGGGTGAAATGACTAATATTAAATACATACACGTATACACACATATAGATTCGTATCTGCTCATAGGAAGTTTACAACGTCTCAATCAATTTCCCTTGAAAACATTCCTCATCCCTTTTGTGCAATCACCCTCCCTAACATAATCCCACTTATGAGACCGCTGACCCACATGTTTGACAGGTGACAGGCTTTCCTGTTATTTTCCTGTTAGTTTCTTCTCTCCATATTCTTGTTCCTTCATTTTCTTCCTTGTCTCTCTGCCTACAGCTGCCACTTCTAAAACTTCTCCACCCTTTCCTTCTTTACCTGTGTCCTTTTGTGGGCTGCTTTATTATCTGATACTGATGGATTCTCTACCTGCTCTGTTTAAACTTGTTTCTGGTCTGGGGCAGGTAAGAGTGCCTCCACCTCCTTATCCGCTTGCTATTGTCTCCTGCCCCAGGGCGAATGCTTCTCTTCTTTGCAAAGGTTGCACCATCCCCTCTTCCCACAATGGCTACCTTTGTGTTCAGAATCCAAGCACCTGAAACATCAGAGCAGGCTGCATACCACACTAATTCTGCCTGTGTGGATTACAGTATTAGAATGATCCTGCAGCCGTGCCCTGTGACCTCCGCAGTCAAGGTTCTCTTCTAAAGCATAACATTCAGTGGTATCAGAATAGCCCTGCTTGGGACCAGGACATCAGAGGAATCCATATCATTTCTTTCTGGAGCTCTACAATCTCTGATTCACATCTGAACCCTCAGGGAGGGCCACAGAGCTACTCCTTAAATACATACACAAAAGCAATGATAATTAGAGTTTCCACTCTGTAATTTCAGTGTAGGCTGGAATTGGTTCATATCAGAGCCAGTTGGTAAGTTTTCAGAACTTTTATGAATCAGTTGACATCAGCTTGGCAGCTTGAAATCAGTCATGGGGGCAGTATTTATGCCGCCAAAACTGCAAATTTCACAAATCTTCTTCCCCACACCACCCTCTTTGAGGTCCAATTGTTAAATATTCACCAGCATGCCAAGGGGAGGACTCTGATAAAAATTTTCAAAAGGATGAAATCTTCATTTGCAGCAACATGAATGTGATTGGAGGGCTAAGTGAAATAAGTCAGACTGAGAAAGACACTGTATAATATCACTTATATGTGGAATCTAAAAAAAAATGCAACAAACTAGTGAACAAAACAAAAAAGAAGCAAATTCACATATATAGAGAGAACAAACTCATGGTCACCTGTGGGGAGAGGGGAGTGGGAGGGGCAGCATATGGGTTGGGGGGGCAAAAGGTGTTACTATGTGATTATGTGAAATCATGTGTGTGGAACTTTTGAAAGTTGTAAAGCATTATAAAATTTAAAGAATCTTTCATTCAAAAAAAATAAGTGGAAAAAATTATTCAAATGTGACAATTTAGCTTTATAAAAATTCTTTGAATCTCATATCTAAAATTTTGCAGGACTTTGAAAGGCACTTGTTTCCAAGAGGGTTTATCTTGGGTTCTCTTTTATCCTAATATCTGGTCTCTTTTGCTTCCATACTTAAGTCACAACAAGTACCTCACCAAAAATGAGATTACTAGGGACTTCCTAGCAGTCCGGTGGTCGAGACTCCACACTTCCATGGCAGGGAACATGGGTTTGATCACCGGTCGGGGAACTAAAATCCCACATGTGGCAGAGCCAAAATAAAATTTTTTTAAATCTTAAAGATTACTAGTCATAGATGTCAGATGTCTCCTTTCTGTCTCCAGAGTTTATTTCCTGTTTTGCTTTTTTAGCCCCTGTTTCTCCATTGCAGCTATTGTTTGAGGTTACCTGAGCTATCCTACTGTATCAGGAAAAATGATCCCATTGTCTGTTACTAACTTATGATCTTGATTCTACAGCATCTGCCTTGTCACATTTTCTTGTAGCCCTTCCAACATCAGTTGACTCTTTTCTTCCCAGGCCATTTTCAGTAATCTTCCCCTGAAGCATTTTTATGACAACTTCAGTAACAGAGGTAAAATCAGTAAAGGAAGGCATCCTGTGGGTCTGAAGTTAATGAGAAAGAATTCAAGAGGCTGTGACACCAAGAGATAATGTCTCCAAAGAACTTTTCTCTGTGCCACAACCAGGACTAGAACCCAGGTCTCCAAAACTAGTATTTTCACTAGTAAAGAAGCTTGCTTATTTTGATGCTAGAGTGCTTATAATTCAATCTGCTTTAACTTTCTAGAAGTTAGGCTAGAGATTACACTCAAAAAGTTCAGCCAAAAAAAGAAAAAAAAAGGAAACAAATGTATAGGTTCACATCTGGAATTCAGATTATTAAGTAACGTCATCAGGAATCTATCTTTCTCTTTATCCCCGGTATTTGTTTTCCTTGCCATCCTTCTCAAGTAGGCTCCTCCCCATGTGATAGTCACCCAAGAGCACCCAGCTCACCTCCTATCAGTTGAGGACAATCAAGAAAAAGAAAGAGTCTCTGGAAGGTTCTATCTGGTCTCACACAAGACAGCTGCCTTTTTCCTGGAGTCGCAAGTTGGAGTCAACTCCATTTGTATCAAAAAAAAAAAAATCAAGGTGCTATTTTTAAAGACTAGAAGTAAAATAACAGGTAGACAAACACCACAGATAATCCAAGAGAGAGCCCTGATGGAGAATAAAGAAAATTCACATCTGCCATTAACACAGCTGCACTTGTGCATAGGGATGGTGCTGATACAGAAATGCTCCCATGTCTTCCAGCTTCCTGGAGCTTAAGTAGCCAGAATAGACATTTCCAAGGTGAGTCGATTAGTAGAGTGAAAGCAAGAATGTTGTTGGCAGATGGAAAACTGATACTCTCCCAGTTCTCAGTGGCAGAAAAATCAACAAACAGTAGCTTTCTTAACTCTTGACGGTTTTGTTGAAAAATATTTTCTCCAAGTATCCTTTTTTCTTTAAATATCTCACTCATTTTTCACAATCAAGTAATTTCAGTGGAAATGGACCAAACAGAAGATAGTGGCTCTAGACTGACAGGATGATGAAATAGATGACAGCCTGAGTCTATCCTATTCCTAATTTCCATGATTTTTAAGAGCCCAGGCTGCTGACACAGAAGAGACAAATAGGAAAAGTCTTTGGAACGTAGACATGAAATGTGTCCAAATGCCTGGTAGGCTACCCACCCACTCCCTGAACCTGCCCAGAAGGGGTATATTGTCTATAATCCAATCTTTCATTTGGTCTTTTTTCACAATAATGGGCTTCCTTTCTCCCGTGTAATTTGAGCATCATATATATATCTTGGTCTATCAAGGCAAAGCAATTTTTAAATTTTTTATTTTAAAGAAAATATATTATTAAATAATAGAATATTGTTAAATAATATGACTCCCAAATGTGCTCTCTCTATATATGAATATGTAATATTATATATAATGCAATGTTTTATATATATATATACACATATACATATATTGTATATATGTATGCTGCTAAGTCGCTTCAGTCGTGTCCGACTCTGTGCAACCCCATAGATGGCGGCCCACCAGGCTCCCCCGTCCCTGGGATTCTCCAGGCAAGAACACTGGAGTGGGTTGCCATTTCCTTCTCCAATGCATGAAAGGGAAAAGTGAAAGTGAAGTCGCTCAGTCGTGTCCGACTCTTCGCAACCCCATGGTCTGCAGCCTACCAGGCTCCTCCGTCCATGGGATTTTCCAGGCAAGAGTACTGGAGTGGGGTGCCATTGCCTTCTCTGTATATATGTATATGTGTATATATATTTTATATACATATATATAATGCAATATATATTATTGAGGCAGATTCTTTACCATCTGAGCCTTCAGGGAAGCCCATATATACACATACATGTATATATAAATGTAGTGTAATGTCTAACTCTAAATACAGAGAAAAATAGTTTTACTGAAGTGATCCAAAATATTTTGAGCCAGAAATTCTGGAGGTGCAGCCCAGCAACATGTTTTAACAAGCCTTCTAGATTATGCAAGCTAAGGTTACGAAATCATTGGGTTTTATCTTTTAATTTCCCCAAGCTTCAATTTCATCATTTGTAATATGTGCATAGTACCTGTCTTGCCAGGTTTTCGTTGAGGTTAAATTTGGCTGAAATTGTGAGTGTTATTATTAATGTCAATAATAAAATAAGACTGCATGTGAAAGTTTACAAGATGTTATAATGTGGGGTATAAATTGAAGTATTTTGTTGTGATACAAAGTGAAATATCTTATCCTTTTTTGCATAAAGGAGGCAGGTACTACAAATCAAGATTGAGTGACAACATAAAATAATCAAATTCTCAGTGAAATACAGCAATAAAATGATTAGCTCAGTGTTTAACCTCTTTGGCAACTGCCTACTAAATTGTACCTAATACTACTATTGGGCTTCCCTGATGTCTCAGGAGTAGAATCTGCCTGCCAATGCAGGAAATGCAGTTTCGATCCCTGGGTCAGGAAGATCCCCTGGAGAAGGAAATGACAACCCACTCCAGTATTCTTGTCTGGGAAATCTCGTGAACAGAGGAGCCTGGTGGGCTACAGTCCATGGAGTTTCAAAGAACTGGACACAACTAAACAACAACAATAATACTACTGCTAAATTAATTTATCAAATTTACATTTTAAAAGTGATAAAGTAAAATCCTATGCTTCAGTTCTAGAATCCTCTTCCCAGAACAAGATAGAGGTTGACTTAAGTATTCTTCTGCTCAGAGAAAGAGTAATGAACACAGATATTTCATGAATATCTTTTCTCAAGGAGACATAATCGCATTTCCGTTTAATCGTAGTATTCTTTGAATCCATGAATGACTTTCCAATTGCCTGTTATCTCCTATTAGAATCCTATAAAATAGATGAAAATCCTTTTGCTACTATTAACTTTCATTTCATCTCAAAATCTAATGAAGAAACTGCTTTCATTCTAAATTCTGGCTAGATTTATATTGAGTTTTAGAGCCCGGGATAAAAGGGACATGAGAAGAAAAGCTCCAGATAGGGGATAAGACAAACATTAGGTTTCAATTAACCACCTGGAAATGTATCTTGCAGAACTATAGCATCCTTCTGACGCCAGCTGTTCATGAGGGACTCCCTTCCTTTTTTCCTCAGAGAAGAAATAGAATTTGTATTTGCTCATTGATTTGTAGACTCTTGAAAATGGTAGTGAAAACTGAAGAGAATTTAGCTCAAGTGACCCTAGCTCGAGGAACAAAGAATTAAGACTTATTTATTTATTTACTTACTTATTTCTATTCCTTTCATCCCAGACAACTGTTTACTTGAAGCACAAAATATCTAAATCACTGAAGCAGTTTCTATACAGTGCAGAGTCCTCAATTCTAGTGGGTGACTATGGTTTAGCAAGTTAGGGAGCCTAATAATCTGCTTTTAGCAAATATTCCCTTCCCCTTGCCACTTACCCCAGAGGCTCTGATTCAGATCTGCAAATATTTTGAGAAACACTGGCAGAGAAAACAAGAGAACAGGCTTTTGAATCAGAAAAATATGGATTCAAGAAGTGGAAGGGTGGGCAAGATGAACAAAGAAATCCTGGGCATCATGTGCAGTGTGGTAACTAATGTTAATAATACTATATTGTATATCTGAAGGTTGCTAAGAGAGTAAATCTTTAAAGTTCTCATCACAAGAAAAATAATCTTATGTAGTAGTGGATGTTCAGACTTATCATAGTGATCATTTTGCAGTATATACCTACTGAATCATGATGTTTTACATCTGAAACGAACATAATATTTTATGCTAATCGTGTGCTCAGTCACTAAGTAATACCCAACTCTTTGCAACCCTGTGAACCCTAGCCTGCCAGTCTTCTCTGTCCATGGGATTTTCCAGGCAAGAATACTGGAGTGGACTGCCATTTTCTTCTCCAGGGAATCTTCCAGATTCAGAGATTGAACCCACAGCCCTGTGTCTCCTGCATTGGCAAGGCAAATTCTTTACCACTGGGCCACCTATATATACTAATTATATCTCAATTTTTTAAAAAAGAAAAATACAAATTCATAGTTCAGTTCTACCATTTGCTAGCTGGGGCAACTTGGCTACCTTGTTTAGTAGCTGAGGCTCACATTCTGGCTCTATAAAACAGAATTCATAGTAATGTTACTTCAGTTATTGTTCTAACAACTATATAAGGGAATAAATGCCCACATGCCTAGCACATAGCATGAGTTCAATAAACACATGTCTCCCCTGTTTGGTGGGCCTTTAGGAATACATCTTTAGATTTTAAAAAGAAGGCAGGCACATGCACACATGCACACATGCACACACACACAAATCTTTCTGTGATTTTTCAAAATTTCATAATGCAAATAGACATTCATAGATCACTGCTTACTTCTACTCTTTCACTATTTTCACTACTGTCTTGTACTGTTTTTTAATGGTGAGCATGTGTGTTTATGTATCTGTGAGCACAAGTGGGTCTTTTCTATACAACCAGCTATAAACTTTTGGAATCCAGGGACTGTTGCTGTTTTGTCAGAATTATCTGACAGTGCTGAGGATATCAAATGTGCTCAGTGGACTTCCTTGCAGGTCCAATGGTGAGGAATCTGCGCTTCTACTGCAGGAGGGATACAGGTTCAATCCCTGGTTGGGGAGCTAAGATCCCACTTGCTTCATGGTGCAGCCGAAAGAAAAAAGTGCTCAATAAATCCATACCGCATTAATGCACTTGTTGCAGTAAATAATGCCAAAATGCTGGAGATTTGGGTAACTCTCCTCTGCCCTCCACACTCCTAAATAAAAATTAAAACAACTGGATTAAACTATTCTCTCTTAAATGGGCCATGGTCTCAGGTAAATTTTTAAAAATCTACTGTACTTTTTTTTTTTTTGAAAGCATTTATAATGATAATAGTAAATAATAATACCTTGGGTCTCAGATAGTTCTTGACAATTTTCAATTGTCTTTTATAATATTCAGCTTATGTCTACTATCTGAGGGATTAGTGATCTGAGAATTGAATGAAATCATCATAAAACATGAGGTATCAGTTGAGAACAAACTGATGAACAAACTGGGGTGAAAAAAAACATTCCACAGAAATAGGTAAAAACAGTCTGTCATCATATTCCAAATAAATGAATTAAAATGGAATAAAACTGTTTTTGTTTTTAAAGTCTTTGTTCTATCTTTCAGGAGGGGGAATAAATGAACAAATTCACAAAGTATCTATGGCAGCAACTTTACTCTGATTCTGAACAATCTGGACTGTGTATATACCCCATGATCATCATGCTATATTCTTTACAAAGAAATATGCAAAAGTTCTTCAGCCATCCCTACTCAGAACTCTAAGACTGTTCTGCCTGCTTGGGTCAGAAGTTGAGATATATAAACAGTCTTTCTCTGCTTGAACTTGAAAGAAAAATCAGTCATCTGTACATGATCTGTGTTAGAGCAAAATGCAATTTTTCCCTCTGACAATGTGTTTATGGTTGTTAAGTTATCTTGATTGCCAAGAGAAATCTGTTTTGTGTGGCAGGCTTTTCTGACTTAAAATGTCAGATGCCTCACTGCGCCCCCAACCCCCCACCCCCATATCGAGCCATCCTTTCAACTAATTCACAAATTGACTTGACTCTCAGCTAGGTTAAAAAAATAATTTCCTGAAAATTTAAAGTCTGGCACAATACTGCACTAAAAGTCCATTTATCTTGTCTATTTTTATAAAGCCTCACTGCAGCATCTGGCACAATGCCCACTTCCAGTAATAAAGGTCCCCAAGGACACTTGGCAAGAGAGACTTTTCTCCCAAGACCCTGAAAATGATCCTGAGCTTCCTAACACACGAGTTAAAAGCTTGACTAAGATTTGTAATATTATCTTCTGTGTTATTTTTTTAAAGTCGGAAGTGGGTGAAAATTCTGTGGAGGTGAAGGGACCACAAAGACGGCAGGTCTCTGAGCTCCACCTCTGCATTGACTAAAATCAGGGGCTTACTGAGAGCTCAAGATTTCTCTGTTATTATGAAACATAATGGCTAAAGACTGTCTACATGGGGCAGCGCAATGATTCACTCTTGTTTAATCAACTACAACCTGTGTTAAGCTCTATCCTCATCTCAATATAAACCAGGTTAATCTTTCCACTTTCCTGCAGGAAACTGCCATGGCGCTTGTTTATTCGACTCCCCTGATCTTGAGTAAATCCTTCCCTTCTCTTCCCTCCTCCCCCACCAATCATTTTGGGGGAAAGATTTCCAGCACTTCCAATCTAAGACTGATTGGGCTTTCCTGTTGATGTCAAGTTAAAGCATTCCACTGAAAAAGCAACCTCAAGACTTGACTTTTCTTGTGGCTTTGAGCTGAGCAAGTGATTACACCAAGCGTATCCCTCTTTCATTCTAGGAGAGAGAAATAGTCTATGAAGAATTGTTTGGCTTGGAATGTTTTTCTGAGGAACTAAACACTTGTGTCAAAGACACTACAGACGTGCTCCATCCAGTTTGATATGATGTTTTCCCTTTTGTGACCACAGTTTCACTTACCAGATCCTTCTTTTAGCATGGGGTACACTAATGGAAAGTCACTTCATCAGTTCTGTGACATTCAAATCAATGGCTATTTTGCCTCAGTGATTTACCTCATAAACCTAAATGTCATTTCATCAGTGAATTCTTGACAGTAAAATTATTGATACTGAATTCCAATGTGATCATAGAATTAGATTGGCTTTTTTTTCTTTATTAAGTTTGGAATATTGAGAGTTTTTTATTATTATTATTAAATTAAGTGGTTTAGAGGAGTTTGAAACTCTTCTGAGGCATGACCAAGGACACAATTCCATCTGTTTTGTTTTTCTTACTCATGACATAGATGATTTTATTTTAAACATTGCATGCATTTCACTTTAATTCTTCTTCATGTCTGTCAGAGCACATCATCTGTGATGTGTGGATAGTTAACCGTAGCACTTTGCAGGAAGATTTAGACAGAAAGTGAAAACAGCTTTGCAAAAGCAGTCAGCTAAAAGCAGAAGCTGAATGCTTATGGCACTGCTATATATCTGTTCTGTGCTGAGCAAACATTTTAAGGGCAACCTGTTGGTACCTGAAACCTACCGAAAGTTGTTCTCATCCACTGAGTAAATGTTGGATCCCTTTCTCCTGGACAAGTAAGTGTCTTATGTCCCAGTGGCTGCCTCCTGAGTGGGTGTTTTGTGGCTGGGATGAAGTCCACGGACAGAGCAGCTTTGTAAATAGAGCCCTCTGGGCATGCTCTTTTGTTTCCCCTCATTATATTTAGCTGTGCCAGTGCAAAAACCACTTCTGAACACTTTGATCTGCCCAATCTACCATGTTTCTCAAACTGGGTTACTCACTCACCTACCTTTCCCCAGACACACAGAGAGCAAGTAGGGTGCTGAGGTCAACCAGATCAGTGGGGTGTTTTTTCCTAAGAAATTTGGAATAAATCTGATTACAAAAAAAGCAAGGATAAATATGTGTGTGTGTGTGTGTGTGTTAGTTGCTTAGTCATGGACTGCAGCCCCCAAGGCTACCCTATCCATGAAATTTTCCAGGCAAGAATACTAGAGTAGGTTGCCATTTCAGGGATTGAACCCACCTCTCCCACTTCTGCATTGACACATGTGATTCTTTACCACTGAGCCTCGTGGGACTTGAAGGAAACCTCATTAATTATGGATACCGTAGATGAACTACACCTTCAGAGGACAAATTGACTTTCTTGTATTCCTACCATGGGAAGATTCTTGAAGTTCTCTGAGCCCTAATCCTCTTTCAGAGCATCATCTTCTATTGCATTTTCAAACATTTAACTCCCAAGTACTAGCAGAAGTAAGATTGGGGTCACCAAGATACTGCATAGCTGAATTTCATATTAAATTATTTTGGTTGTAGTGCCCAGAATTTTCTAGCCCTCATATATCTTTCATATATTCCTTAAACTTCCACCTCCGTAAAAAGTGATCTTGTGGAAAAGTTCCAAACCACCATGGGTTCGACTTCACCTGAGATATAACCTGCAGGTTTTAACATTTACTCCATACTCATGGAACACAAATTATGAACCATAGAAATAGTTTGGGGTCAGTTTTATGATGCTGGGTTTGTTAAGACTAACTTCCAACATTTGGAAAAATATTACAGATTAGACTTTTTTGCTTTGTTGCATTAGGAATATTTCAAGTTTATTTTCTTTTTTTAAATTAATTACCTTAGAAGAGTTTGAAACTTTTCTGAGACATAACCAAAGACACAATTCCATCTGTTTTGTTCATGCAAGGTATACATGCAAGTTATGATATTTACTCTGTACTCAACTTGTAAAACACACATCATGAGTTTTGGAATTAGTTTGGGGTCTGTTTGATCATGTTGTGCATAGTAATATGCACTAAGCTCAAACATTTTGAAAATACTTCTGGACTATTCATTGCATCATGACTAAATATTGTAATCTATGCTTCAAGATTGTTCCTGTCCATTCTCTTTCAATGTCATTGTTCTTTTTCCATTTCTACTTACAAAAAGAGATGCTCGTGGGATTCAAAAACTCAACTGCTTTTCAAGGCCAGACAGGACACACAAGTCAATAAAGCTGCTAGGTAAGATATTAGATGTTAATCTAGTTATGATTTGGTCAGCCTAATATCTCCTTGTTTACATAAACTTTCTGCAGGCCATAAAACAAAGACAATTACCAAATTCACCCTGTAAGCCTCCATCCTGAAACTTCCACCTAGAATGCATTTCTCCTCCTTCTTGATCTGGCTTCCTCCTATAACGTTTCATTCTAACCCCACTATCTTCCTGAGTAGCTCCTCAATTACTCCCACCTCCATCCAGCACAGCACCCATGGCAGACTCCCATCAATGGCTGTGCAAATAGTACCTGGCAGGAGTATCAGCTTACCTTAACAGGAGACACAACTGGTTGGGACAAGCCATGTCAGGCATTCTGTATGACTCTGCTTACCTGGTTTACCCATCCTAAATGGTGATTGGAATTACCATATGGAGTCCTCCAAGTTCAAGTATGTTCTGAAACAGTTCTTACAGGTTTTCATCCCAGGGCATAAAGACAGTAAGAGCCATCATTGTGAATGAAAACCCACACTATGGATGGGAATTGCAGTCAGTTTACTAAGTAGTTATTGGAATGATAGTCATCAATGTGTATCAGATAAATTACAAATGGAGAGCAGCTATATACTTCAGGTATCTGCTTCTCATTTCTCTTCCCCACAGAATTACCAGAGCCCTTAGTGGGCATAGTTAAAAGAAATGATGCACTCCTAGTTCTACTTGATTGATTTTTTTTTTTATTTATTGGTATCCTAACTTGGAGACTTTAAGGCAAATTGCAGATACTGCTCTGTCACTCTGCTAATCAAGTATTTAAAGCTCAGATCTTGAGGACAAGATCTAACTGCAGGCACCCTGGCAAGACAAACAGAAGCCAGTAAACCTGGTGAGCACAGTATCATGAGCACAAGGCTTGATGGGGAGAACCCTAACTGGCCTCAACTCACTGGTCTAGAGTCCTTGTGCAGTATACAAACTGCACAATCATACATGTCAGCCCTGCACCTTAGATTTTGCTTTAACTGGTTCCCAGCTGCTTTGAACTTCATATGTTTCTCTTAAGTGTACTTCTTTTCTTTTGTATTTATGATATTTGAGTTCACATCAAAACATTATCCTTTGAGGGAACTTGAAACCTAACGGGAAAAATAACTCACTAACAATATAAGTAAGCATAGGTTAGGACAAAGGATGGCCTTGAGTGTGGCTGAACGTAGAGGAAGTCAATTTTAGGTTACTGAAATGACCTGGTGCACCAGGCTTTGTTTTATTTTTAATTGCTGGCCAGCAGTGTGGTTGATGATAGAGGACCTCATCTGGAGTGTCATCCATTCCCAGAACTACACTGGAAGCACCTTAGTGGCAGGAACAAGGCTCCTTCCTCCTTAGCTGTCCTCTTCAGGCTCTGGCAGAATCCTTCTGTATCAGGTATGGAAGCTTCATTATCATGGTCATCCCTCCTCACATCTAAATTCACGGAAAGTTTGTTTCTGTATTACATTCTGTGTTTTCAGCTATGTTTCTGTGAGGCCCTTTATTGAAAAACACAAAGTATAAAAATCTAGAATTTTAGCCTTAAAATATGAAGAAGTAAATATTCTCTCGAAAGGGAAAGTAAGTTTCATTTTCTCATAATCAGAAACCTTGACAAATATATGGAAATTGTTATACATCTCATCTATGCTAATTTTTTATGTTCCCTTCCTTTCAGTGTAAATATTCAATATATCCCTATGCCTTAGAATACCCTAAACAGCATCACATCCCATTAAAATAATGGAAGCCTTTTGCCAAAATGCAGTATTTTCCTCTGTTCCCAACATGAGTAGGTCATGTACACCACTGTTGTGTCAAAATCTTTAAAGGTAGTAAATTAATTGAATTATTCCTTTGCGGTGAATGAAGAAGAGCAGAAGGCTCATTGCCACACGGCTGCTTCTTTCAAGTGAATACTTAAATTCCCTGAACACAGCAAGGAATTCCCTATAAACTAGACAAATAATACATCTCTGTGTGATACATATATTTTTATTATACCTGCAGGTAGACATTCATGTACTCATTCCTTTTACCCTAAAGCAGAGACATTAATGAACAAGATGAAGTTATAGCTCTCAAAATGAGGTAATTTCTTACTTGAATGACTGTCAGTATAGGCCAAGTCCAGGAAAAAAGTAGACAGGAATGAAGAGAGAAATAGTGTGGACATATTCCAGAAAATTCTTTCAAAAGGCCTGATTTCTTTGTTTTTTTTACAAGAAATCGTCTGCCCTAAACTCTATGAACTTTGGCTGAATGCACTAAAAGAATGGCCATTGTTCTTTTGTATCTTAAAAGAAGAAAAAAAAAAGCTACCCCTGGATTTTGAATTTACAGTGTAGCTGAAGTCTGTATTGTAATTTCAGCAGGGTTTTGATACTTAGGAAAAAATACTGAAATTATCCCATGAGATAGCAAATGCTTTGATAAGAAAATCAACATGGCATTGACAAGAATATGTCTAGTCTGACCAGGCTGATATCCTTGTGGGAGTTCTGACTGACCAAAAGAAGCTAGAGATACAATCAATCTTAAGTTTTAACAGTCTTTGATTCTGCCCCACACAACATACACATCAATTAAGTGGAAAAACAAGGTCTGAACCGTTTAGTTATGAGGTGAGTGAAAAACCAGCTGGAAAGTCCGACCCAGAGAGAGGTTATCAATGGATCAGTGTCAACCTAGGGACACGCGACAAATGGTGCCACAGTTCCTCACGGGTCAGCTCTGAACCTGTGGTCGTTGAACATGTCTATCAGTGACATAACGACTCAACAGAAAGAAGACTCTTATTAACTCCAAAGGGTAACGGAGTTCCAGATTCTTGGAAATGAGGCAATGAAATCCAAAGCAACTGAGTAAATTGCCAAAACAATCAGTTACGACTAGAATAACTCTGGAGTATTGAAGAATAAATTTTGCCAAAGGAAAACCAAGAAAAGTTAGGTATATATAAGTCTGGTGATAAAAGAATTATTTAGAATTTGTCACAGACTCTTTTTCTTTGGTGGAAGGACTTTCAACTTTCACCCAAAGAAAGTTGGTGGAAAGCTCTTTGGGGGAAGAACTCTTTCATCCTTCCCCCATAGATTTTACTGTTGAATCTAGTGAAACTCTATATTTGAAATTTCTAGGGAAAAGAGGCAGAAGTGTGATGAGACCAGTATCAGATGGCTTTTTATTTTTTTAATTTGTGTTGTTCTTAAGTGTCTAAAACTAAGGGGTTTCAGCTTAAAGAATGAAGATTAGTCTCATTCCAAAAGCCTGATAAGCCTGTGTAAAATATTCATACAATGTTGATTTGCAGAGATCTGCTCCCACACATACCCACTCACACCACCTTACTCAGCACACAAAGCCCTCACCCAATAACCTGCTCCTCAAGGAGACCAGGAGGACTCACCCCTCCCCCTAACTACAGGGAGGGAAATGAGCAGGGAAAATAATGAGACCTGGCACAATTTTTTAAAAATCAAGTACAACACAATGATACAAAAAAGTAAAAGACCTGAGAGCAGATCTTTCCCCTAGTATGAAATTGTTTGGAAGATGTGAAGAAAATGTATTTTGGAGCCATAAAAATTGAGATAAAATATGAAACAACTAAAGATTCTGAAGTTAATCAACATGGAATGAGGCCTAGAGGAAGACTTAACCTCCAAGTATGAGAAAAATGCTTATCAAGAGGTATGATAATTATTTGTTCTTTAAGCCCACTAAGAATGTGCGGTAGAAACCTCAAGAAGAAAATGAAAAAAAATCAAGTTATATATGAATAACATCTTCCAAAATATGAGTATGTATGTGTATATGTGCATATATACACACACAGACACACACACCTTCTAGATAAGGCAAGTACAGCATTCTGTACCTGCACAAAATTTGAATTTGAGGGCATCAAAATCTCAGTCATCAACATAAATAGCATGTTAATGCAATATCTTTAAAAAATCAAGATTAATGTCAAAAATCTACCATAAACAAAATATTCTAATTCTAAACAAAAAAATAATAATTCTAAATAAAGAAAGGATCAGCATTCCTGACTTTTCTTTCTCAGTCTCCAAAATGGCTAGGTAGCAATATGACAACCCAACAGCTTAAGTTGGTATACTCAGGAGTTTGAAAAATCTCTCTTTGGAAAACCCCCCAAACAATATGATTTTCACCCAAATATTTGGATGTTGTGAGCTATCCTTCTTAAAATGGCAGGTTTGTTAAAGCAAAGGTACATTAGACTTCAAGTTAGTTTTCCTTTTATTTTTTCCAGGAAATTTGGCTCAATGCCTTGCCTCTTGACTAAAATATTCCTAACGCAAGGCTGGCAAATCATGGATTGGCATATGTTCTCCTGATTTTCTGCTGAGCCCAAGGAAATAAAGAGAAAGAAATGATGCTATCTTTATTACAAATTACCCTTTATAGCCAAGTTTTCTTTTCCTTTTCATTTAACATTAATATCATACTTATGTTTGGATTATTTAATCTTATAAATGTCTACTTCTTCACCTTATTGCCAAGGAGGACAGGTAGTTTTGTTTTGTTTTCTTTTTTACATTTTCCAGTTCCATTTTTCTTTTCCTGTAGCACTGTAAATAAGTGAGTTATTTCTCTGAAATCACTCTTGTCAAAAGCAGTAAGTAAAATAAGACCTCAGATGAATATGAAAATCAGGCTCTGACAAAATGTGACACTGTGCTGTAAGTATCTGTCTCTTAAACTTCTGATAATTCATAAAACATCAAATGATCTGCCTTAGATGTGAAATCTCAAGTGATTCCAGCATGTAAACTTGCTTAACTGCCATAAATTGAAGGATTTTAATGGGGTTTTTACAAGTGTTAATAAATTTCAGTTTCAGCCGCTGTGTATCTCTCTCTTCTCTGTTTCCCTTCAACCCCTCCACCACCCTTGCAATTTAGATATTAACCTTCACATTAAATGCGTTTTCTCATGATGAGAATCATTTATGCTTGCTTGATCCAAACATTCCTTACCAGTGGAATAATTAGATATCATGTTGCTTCCATTCCTTTTTTGGATTATTAAGTAATCCCAGGTGGCAATAAAAACATAGTACTATGGATAACACAAATATGAGAATAGTGAGATACATTTCAATGTGCTTGAAAGTAAATGCTTTTTCAAATATGCTTTGCAGAATTTTCATGAATATAAAAGATATTCAATTGTAAGTGGCCAAGAAAACAAAACTGAATACACAATTAGGAGGAAATAACTAAAGCACAGTTTTCTATAGTACAGATGTATTTACATAGGTACACGTTTACACTAGAAAATTTTTGCACAAACAAATATGTGTGTTTGTACCTATGTGCTGCAGAAATAGAGAAGTCTGGGAAAGGTACAATTAATTATGAAGACATTTGCTTACTCACAGTGTCAAATCAAATCATTCAGGCATAGGAATTTTATTTATTTGAGTTTTGCAGGGTGAACGTGCTAAATCATCAGGACTGACCAGGAAAACCACTTAGATTCTCAGGATAATATACAACCATCATTTCTCATGAGTCTGTGAAATAAAATCTAAACCCAAATCTGAATGCATCATTTTTCACAGAATTCTAATTTTGACAATCCAAGACATATCAACTCAAATAGGGAGTGGGATGAAGAGAAGACCAGACAAAGTATCTGCAGTTCTCATTCTTATCCTATTATCTGAGTTTCAAGTTCAGAAGAATTGAATTGAAATCCTTCCTTCTTTTTGTGGTCTAGAAAATTACCTTCCTCTGTCTCAAAAGAATTCCCAGATGACAATAAAGTACATATCTCTTTTCTTAGTAACAGAAAATTCAAAGGCTTTATGGATAAGGGTTTGGAGGCACAGATGGGAAACTACACAAATACAGAGTGAAAGTGGGGATGTTAACAAGCTCATAATTAGGGGATGATATGATTCATCTGCCACGGAACTTAATGCTTTCTTGGGTTGCATTAATGGTGGTCTAGTTTCTAGATAAGGGAGGTGATGATCCTTATCTATACTGCTATATTCCAACCACTCCTGATAAATTTGCTTTAAGCAAGTTTGAAGGAAGCAATTAGCAACCGCGTCATATAAGATTAGATAAAAAGAGACTAGAAAACAGACACGATTGTGGGGTTGAAATTGTTAGAAGACTATAATAAGAAAGAGAGAATAGATCTGTTCTTCGTGACTCCAAAAGTGATGAAGTGAATTCCCCCACTAAATTTACTTCCAGGGTTCTTTCTATTTCTGGGATCCTCTGTGACTTCGATCAGGACCTTTGTCTTTCAAACCAGGTAATAATTGCATCTCTTCAGATATATGAGAATCCTTATTGCTTTAAAAGGTTTCCATAGAACAACGTTTACTTATGTACATTGATTACCTATTCATTTAAAAGTCTACATTCTTTGCTGAGGTGGAAAAGAGCTATGGGTTACTCTTCAGGGAAAATCAGAATATACTGACATTCAATTTTTAACTTTAGGTAAGAATTGCAACTTTAAAAGAAGTGCTTATAAATAGAAGTAAGATAATTTTTTAGAAAATATAGGAAAATAAATAGAAATAATTTTAAGAAAGCTATTTCAATAGCCTTAAGAAACTAAATGCTCCAATGAGAAAATTATAGGGAGATCAAGAAAGATAATCTTTGTGGAAATTATATTTGCTGCACAAATATAATGTTTTTATACACACCTAGACACACATTTAGTTAGAAAATCCTAATTGGCTGAAAAAAAGAAGCTAAAAAAAAAAAAAAGGTAGAAAAACTGAAATATTCTGAGAAATCCCAGTCTTTTCAATTTAAAAAATACCTTTAAAATATAGACATGGAGTGCTTAAGATATAGTGGAAATTGAAGGGAAAGCTTATCTCATGCAAGAATGGAAGACAATGACATTGACAAGACTTTAAAGATAATGACACTTTCTTAGAAGAATAAAACTCAATAGACATGAGTTTGAACAAACTCAGGGAGATGGTGAAGGACAGGGAAGCCTGGCATGCTGCAGTTCATGGGGTCACAAAGAGTCAGACACGACTTAGCAACTGAACAACACAACAAAGAAAAATGCAAAAAAGTTTCAATAAAATGGCTTTGAAATCAGCTAAATAGTAAAAAGTTTTGTACCTTGGTGGGCTTGTGCATGATGTGAGGAACCAAGGCACTACTTTATAGTAAAAATCCTCCTTGAAAAGAGTGATTCTCACAAACAAGTTGGCAAGGATGTGCAGAAAAGGGAACCCTTGTATGTTGTTAGTGGGAATGTTAGTTGGTGCAGCCGCTATGGAAAACACTATGAAGAGTTCTCAAAACACTAAAAATAGAACTACCCTGCGAGCCAGCAATTCTACTCGTGGATATATACACAGAAAAAGAGCAAAAACACTCATTTGAAGGGATACATATACCCCAATGTTCATGGCAGCACTTTAAAAACAGGAAAAATGTTGCCATTTACAGCAGCATGATGGACTTGGGGAGCATCATGATAAGTGAAGTAAGTCAGAGAAAGATAAACACTGTATGATATCACATGTGTGAAATCTAAAAAAATACACCAAACTAGTAAATATTATACAAAAGAATGAGACACAGATATGGAGAGTCTTCTCACAGTGGTTACCTGTAGGAAGAGGGGGAGGGGCAATATAGAGGTGGGAGAATAGAAAGTACAAACTATTGGGTATAAGATAGGCTCAAGGATGTATTACACAAGACAGGGAATATAGCCAGTATTTTATAATAACTATAGATGGAGAATAACCTTTAAAGTGTAAAAATTTTTTTAATAAATTTAAAAAATAAATCATGGGGATATAATATATAAATAAAGATAAAACCATCCAACTTAGAAAAATAAACAAAAATTAAAACAGTGGTTCTCACCTTGGATGGCCTCAAGGTTATTTCAAGGCATAGTTATCCACATGCCTTTTAAGATCGACTGTAGAATGACTGGATAATAATATTTCATTTAAATATGTGGCTCTGCATTATGTGCATTTTAATATGCTATACATATACATAAAAAATATATATCACTATATAGTTATCTACTCCAGTACTTTGGCCACCTGATGCGAAGAGTTGACTCATTGGAAAAGACTCTGATGCTGAGAGGGATTGGGGGCAGGAGGAGAAGGGGACGACAGAGGATGAGATGGTTGGATGGCATCACTGACTCGATGGACGTGAGTCTGAGTGAACTCCGGAAGTTGGTGATGGACAGGGAGGCCTGGCGTGCTGCGATTCATGGGGTCGCAAAGAGTCGGACACGACTGAGCAAGTGATCTGATCTGATCTGATCTGATATATACTATAAATATTTAAAAAAAAACTAAGACCATGGCATCTGGGCCCATTACTTCATGGCAAATAGAAGGGGAAAAGGTGGAAGCAGTGACAGATTTCCTCTTCCTGGTCTTTAAAATCATGGCAGATGATGACTGTAGCCATGAAATCTGAGGACCATTGCGTCTTGGCATGAAAGCGATGACAAACCTAGACACTGTGCTGAAAACAGAGGCATTACTCTGCCAACAAAGGTCCATATAGTCAAGGCTATGGTCACCCCAGTGGTCATATACAGGTTGTGAGAACTGGACCATAAAGAAGGCAGAGCGCCAAAGTGCCTTTCAACTATGGTGCCGGAGAAGACTCCAGAGAGTCCCTTGGACAGCAAGGAGATCAAACCAGTCAATCTTAAGGGAAATCAACCTTAAATACTCATTGGAAGGACTGATGCTGAAGCTGAAGCTCTAGTCTTTTGGTCACCTGATGGAAACAGCTGACTCATTGGATAAGTCCCTGATGCTGGAAAAGCTTGGGGTCAGAAGAAGAAGAGGGCATCAGAGGATGAGATGGCTGGATGGCATCACCAAGGCAATGGACAAGAACTTGGGCAAACTTTGGGAGATGGTGAGGGACAGGGAGGCTTGGGCATGCTGCAGTCCATGGGATCACAAAAAGTCATACAGCTGGGTGACTGAACAACAACAACAATGTACTACCATCAATGTAAGCATATGCACCATACGTGTGTACATAGGTATATGGAACTCCTTATGTCACACAGAAATATATATGATTTTTTAAAAATTTATACAGATGCTATTGTGATTATACAACATACATTATTTTAAAAGTATTACTAAATTCAACATATTTGGCCAGGCTGTTTTATGATTCCACCAATAATAAAATATGAGTACTATTACACTGGAGAGTCAAAAAATGTTTTAGAAAATGGTTCTTCATACTTAAAACACTTGGAAACCACACACTCTAAAGTTTCCTCCCCTTCCTATAAATGTCATTTCTAAGCTCTTGAAGACATACTAGAAACAGAATTCTTAGTACATAGTAAGTTCCCAATAAATAATAATTATAATTGATTATTATTTTTATAATAATTTTCCCCCCTCTTGGCTGTCACTGCCTGTCTTCTCACGTTATTTATAATAGCCATGGAATAAAAACCATTTCACTGTTTGATAAGAAAGCTTAAAACCGAGCCTTACCTTTTACTGATCTTTTTAAACGTTACTTGCCATTGGCAAGTATCCCATACCTAAGAGGGAACTCTTATACTTCAATCTATGAAGACATCTTAGACTCCCTTTTGTTACTTGACTGTATATATATGGAAATATTTGTATAATTAATTATGATAGGAGACAGCTTGAATTCTTGGTTTATATCCTAATTTATCCATGTCTTAGACTAAATGAGTGACATCTATTTACTGAGGGCTTAAAATTAAGGCTCTTTTGAGTTGCGATCACCCACAAAAAACTGGCAAATGAGCCATGTTTCTCTAAAATTATGATAGACCTTCTTACATAACATTCTTTTTCATTAAACTGCAATCCTTGAGAAATGTGTATGAGAGTATGTAATAGATGAGTATATATATTTTTTCTAAAAATAAAATATTTTTATTACTTAACTAGCGATTTTTCAGATTACATAGCAAAACAGTTTTTCTTGTCACTGACTTTTAATATCTAGAATATTCTCATGTGTATAAAATTAGATGAGAGATTTGGCTCATACCCACTGAGTTGTATGGCATGTTCCAGTCATCGTTGTTGACAAAAATCCTTTTCTCCTATATAAAACTGCTGTGCATATGGTTGAAAAATATATCATAGATAATCAATATATTTTATTTTAAATATTATTCATAATGCCTTTCTCTAAATGTTTAATGTCCATTAAAATTCCCCTACCTATATAGTGTTACATATACAGCATGACTTTGGAAAAGTAAATCCTTTTGAAACTAATATGTGTAACAAAATCATATGGTTCATTGAAAGGTCATGGAGTCCAATTCATTTTATGTTGACTGAACATAAGTTGGCAAAGCAGATGACTTTGTAAAAAACAGATGTGTGGTCTAGTTTAAAATAATTGCTAGTACAGCAGCCTGTGCTGCTATTTAGTACATGGATCTGGATATATAATAAGATAAATTATGTCCTCCAAAGAAAAGGTTCATATAGTAAATATAACACAGAATACAAATGACAATTTTGCCCCACAGTACAAAGATTATTTATAAAAACATTATATTTAATATTAAGTTTAAAAGTGGATTTCAGATCTTTACTTTTAAGTATAATCTGTTGATGTAGAAGTTTTCTGTTGTTTGACCAAAGTTTTTAAAGACATTTAACCCAGCTCAGTTCTTACCTCCATCCATAATACAGATGGAATATTATGCCACATATTCACATTCAGTTTACTGTATTACTTCTTTAATATAACACATCAGTAGGTTTATCCGATAAGTAAAATACATGAGACCATGTCCCCATCTAAAATAATGTCTGAAAATTGGGCATTAAAGATAGGAATTTGAATCTAAGCTCCACATCTTCTCAAGTATATATGGTGCTGGGTTCTGTGTATAAGTATAAAGCAGTTGGATTCTGTGATATCTAATATATATACTTGAGATGTATAATATACATACATCTTAGAAGCAGCAGATGTATTTTTGAGATCCAATGATTAGAAATACCTGCTTCTTCAAAGAGTAAATGTGGGAAATAATACTGATATTATAGATAATGAAAAATAATTATCTATAAAAGTACTTGACAAAATATTTTTTAAAGTGTCTGAAGTAAAGTGAAAGTCGCTCAGTCATGTCTGACACTTTGCGACCACAGGGACTGTAAACTGCCAGGCTCCTCTGTCCATGGGATTGTGCAGGCAAGATATTGGAGTGGATTGCCAATCCCTTCTCCAGGGGATCTTCCCAACCCAGGGATTGAACCCAGGTCTCTTGCATTGCAGGTGGATTCTTTACCATCTGAGCTACTAGGGAAGTCCTTTAAAGTGTGTACCACTTGATAATTGCTTTTCCTTTCACTAACTGGTAAAATGATCCTAGGAAACTCATTAATTTTGATGAGTCTCAATTTTGTTATCTGAAAAATGAAGCAGTTGGGTTCTGTGATATCTAATATTCTATGATTCTTATAAGAAATAACATTCTTTAAACACAAAGAATATAAATATGCATATAAAATTTCTATACAGTCCATTGAATGAGTATTGGTGATTTTTTTAACACCAGAAGATGGTGACCTTCTTCTAATCTGTATTCATCTGGAATCCTATTTATCTTCACTCTTTTAAGATTAATTTACAATCAAGACCAGATGGCTCAAGGCCACCCATTTTCATATCCAGAGCTGATTACCTGATTATAAAAATCTTCAAAAGAAATATCTTGGTCAGATTTGCAAATGCTTGCAGAAAGTATGAATATGCATATGAAATATAAAGAATGTATAAAAATGATGTATGAGTTTCAGATATACTTACAAAAATTGAGTATTTATATTTCAATATCATTGAGTATAACAAGATGATGTATAGAACAATGACAATGCTTTAGACTTATGCTAACTTTGTCACTTAATCTCTTTGACCATGGTCAAGTAAGCTGACCTTTTGGAGTCTTCATTTCCTCATCTCTAAAATGGAGATCTTGGATTAAATGAGCTCCAGGGATTCATCCAGTTCCAAACATTACATTGTCTACAAATGTGGGTACTCAGAACTTAAAACTGGACTTCAATATGGAGAAACCTATTCTGTAATTTTCGGTTGAAAGTTTTCATAGACTATTCTGTTGTGTAAAGTCCTGAAGGTATAGTATCTACTTTCATTGAAACTGATGGACTTAGTTACAATCAGACCATGGGTGGTAGGCTTTAAGAACGTGATGCCTGGTTTCTTCTTGTCAGACTTGGTAATAAAAAAGATTCCTGCTTCCTTTGTTCTATCCTTTCTTCCTCTTCCTGCTTCAAGACTATAAAGTTCAATAAACTATTAGGAATAGCTGTTGCATTGGAAAACACTATTCTGCCTAAGGCAGACAAAGAATCAATGAGAGCTAACATCGTGTGATCCTGCTATGTGCCAGGCACAGTTTGGAAAGTGCAGCATTTAGTATGGCATATTGTTATTACATACTAATTATTAAAAATTATTAATCATTACAACAACTCTATAGGGAAATGTTTACTAATCCCCCATTATCACAGAACAGGAAATGACTACTGGAAGTTCATAACTTGCAGAAGACCACACGGCTAGTAAGTGTTAGAAAAAGAACCTTGAATTCCCTCTGTCCAGTTCTTGCCATGCCACCATTGTGTCTCAAAAATGAAGCAAACGGAAACCTCATCAACTAAAGCTATGCTACAAAAATAAGAGTCATGGACATTTTGTTTAATTACTTGGGATTAAATGAAATGCTTTCAATTTCAAGTCAAATTAAAAAGAATACAGCATATATTATGTAAAGCACACTTTTCTAAATTATGATATATACATACAATGGATCATTATACATCCACCATTGATCCTGTCTTCTAAGACTACTTAATGATATACTCTGATATTAAAAACAAAACATAAACTATCCACATTAATACATCTAACATGCATAGAAAAACATGGTGAAAATGAACCAAAAAAAGGTACAAATGAATTAACAAACAGGTGTTAAGTGCTTGTTTTGTTCCATACACTCTGCCAGATACTGGAAATACAGTGTGAATAAGGCAGACCTTGTTCCCACCCACATGGTACCTATTAATTAGCTTGATATTTCTGTGTAATAGGGTTATGAATGATTTTTATTTGGGCTCTTTTTACCTTGTTCTCATTTTCTAAATAATCTATAATATAAATATAATGTCTTTCATAATCAGGAAATATAATAAAATAAATTCTCATCTTTTACAGTAGTGTATAAAAGAGATACTTATTTCTTTCTATTTTCTCTAGGCTATGCTATAGTTGCTGTTGTTCAGTCACCAAGTCATGTCTGACTCTTTGCAACCCCATGGACTGCAGCACGCCAGGCTTCCCTGTCCTTCACTGTCTCCAAGAGTTTGCTCAAATTCATGTCCATTGAGTTGTTGATGCAAGGCAACCATATATACATGTGTGTATGTATACAGTCACTCAGCTGTGTCTGACTCTTGCAAGCCTATGAACAGACTGTATCCTGCCAGGCTCTGTTCATGGGATTCTCCAGGCAAGAATACTGGCGTGGGGTGCCATTTCCTCCTCCATGGTATCGTCCCAACCCAGGGATTGAACCCATATCTCCTGCATTGCCAGGCAGATTCTTTAACACTGCACCACTAGGGAAGTCCCAGCTACACATTACTATATTTATATATACATATATGCTTAATATCCACTATTTGGGTAGACTCCGGCAGTTGGTGATGGACAGGGAGGCCTGGCATGCTGCTGTTCATGGGGTTGCAAAGAGTCAGATACAACTGAGCAATTGAACTGAATATCCACTAACTCCTCAAACTCATGATTCACCACAAATCCTAACTTTCCATCTCCCTAATTTTCATCATTTGTATGTTTTTGCCTGATTGAAATTAACTTAATAGAGCTGCTCATTCTCAAATGTCCACCCTTTTCTCACAACTTCTAATTATACGTTCGATCCATCAGTTTATTTGTGTCCTACCACTCCCTGTGTTCTGTTCATGCTTTTCTTTCATTCTTAACATAGAGTACATTAAAGATTTTTCTTAATGTATTGGACTCTTCTTAGATATTGTAGGCTTCCCAAGATCAGACTCAAGTCATTTTTTCAAATAACTGTTTCTGGAGAAAAATGCTTTATTTTGTTTCTAAAAAGTTCAATTTCATAATCATAAATGAACCATAATTTTGAATTTTTGAATTGATTTTGAATTTTTTATACCTCTCAATACAAGAACCATCTTAAGTTCCAATGCCAAATGCAATGACATTGAGATTTTGTCCTGAGTAACTGTAAATGTCTATGTGTATGTAGATTTCTAGTAAGTACTTTATGATAAAAGAATGTATTTAATTAAATTAGTAGAATAAGTACTTTAACTCAATGACCTCTTTAGTTAGTATTAGAATTCATATGGTGATTGCTTTAAAAACTAAATGTAATTGAAAGTCACTTTTAGTAATATATTTTTTATTATTCAAACAAAGGCAAGCACATATTTTAGAAAGCCAAGTAGTACATGGAGTATAATGAAAAACAGCAGTCTTCGATTCAACTTTTGAATCTTTTTCAACAGAGGCAATAAATTCAACCCTCCTAGATATTTTTCTTTGTTGTATTGCTTTCATGTTTCTTGATGCACTTTAACTTCCATTCTCTGATTTGTTAATTTTAAACATTATCCACTGACTTCCTCTACTAGAAAATACAGATATAACACTAAGCCAATCCATACCTTTATTTCTTCTTTTCATCTTGCTCATATTTTATATATTTTTATTAAATCAAAATTATATTAATCTTTTTATCACTATGTAAATATTGATCATTGCTGAGCTAGATAGTAAATAGGATTATGTTTCCTTTTTGATAGCATAGTGTGTTCTTTAGGAAGCATATTAATACTTGTGTCCTTTAAAAATTTGCTCTTTTCTTAATTTTTGGAATCTATCACTAATTTTTCCCAAACTTCCAACTGAATTTTAAAACCTCTCTTAATATTATTTATCACATGGTCAAATACATCCAGTATTATTAAGGGTATTTTTTGTTTTATTTTGTTTTTTTTGCTTTCTGGAGCTTTCATTCTTGGAATTCTCTGATGTCTTTCTCCAATTTGGAATGATTACCATCAAGGTTTAGTACAAAACTACTATTCTGGCACCTCATGTACCATCTCTTCTGTGTTCAGTCCCACTGCCACATCTCATTTTGTTCTTCTTTCTTAATATGCAATATATATATGCTTATAGATACATATAAGAGCATGTATGCTTATATATGGGCTTACCTGGTAGCTCCACTGGTAAAGAATCCTCCTGCTATGCAGGAGATCCTGGTTCGATTCCTGGGTTAGGAAGATCGCCTGGAGAAGGAAATGACTATCCACTCCAGTATTCTTGCCTGGAGAATCCCCATGGACAGAGGAGCCTTATGGGCTACAGTCCATAGGATCACAAAGAGTTGGACATGACTATAGCACATTCAAAAGCAGAGACATTACTTTGCCAACAAAGGTCCGTCTAGTCAAGGCTATGGTTTTTCCAGTAGTCATATGGATGTGAGAATTGGACTGTGAGGAAAGCTGAGCGCCAAAGAATTGATGCTTTTGAACTGTGGTGTTGGAGAAGACTCTTGAGAGTCCCTTGGACTGCAAGGAGATCCAACCAGTCCATTCTAAAGGAGATCAGCCCTGGGATTTCTTTGGGATTTCTTTGGAAGGAATGATGCTAAAGCTGAAACTCCAGTACTTTGGCCACCTCATGCAAAGAGTTGACTCATTGGAAAAGACTCTGATGCTGGGAGGGATTGGGCGCAGGAGGAGAAGGGGACGACAGAGGGTGAGATGGCTGTATGGCATCACTGACTCGATGGACGTGAGTTTGAGTGAAGTCCGGGAGTTGGTGATGGACAGGGAGGCCTGGCGTGCTGCGATTCATGATGTCGCAAGGAGTCGGACATGACTGGGCGACTGAAGTGAAGTGAAGTGAAGCAACTAAGCACAGAATAGCATGTTTATATATATATATATATATATATATATACATACATATACATATACATATACACACACACATATTCTTCAGTTCCTTTCTAAATTTTTTAAAAAATTTTAGAAAATACTTTTTATGTATTTGCTTTCAAAACATTGAATATCTGAAATATATCTTTATTATTCCCACTCATTATATTAATATTTTGGTTGAATATAAAATTATAAGTTGAATATCACTTAGAACATGAAGCAATTTCTTTTTTATTTTTTATTTTATTTTATTTTTTAACTTTACAATATTGTATTGGTTCTGCCATAGATCAACATGAATCCGCCACAGGTATACACGTGTTCTCCATCCTGAACCCTCCTCCCTCCTCCCTCCCCGTACCATCCCTCTGGGTCATCCCAGTGCACCAGCCCCAAGCATCCAGTATCATGCATCAAACCTGGACTGGCAACTCGTTTCATATATGATATTATACATGTTTCAATGCCATTCTCCCAAATCATCCCACACTCTCCCTCTCCCACAGAGTCCAAAAGACTGTTCTATATATCAGTGTCTCTTTTGCTGTCTCGTATACAGGGTTATTGTTACCATCTTTCTAAATTCCATATGTATGTGTTAGTATACTGTATTGGTGTTTTTCTTTCTGGCTTACTTCACTCTGTATAATAGGCTCCAGTTTCTATTTCTAGCTTCTGGCGCTAGTATTACTGACAGTCAAGGCTACTCTCATCCTCAGTCTTTTGTATATAATCTTTCTTGCCCCTCTACCTAGAATCTTCATGATTATTATTGTCAGTGTTCTCAAGGCGCACAATGATGTGCTTTGTTTAGACTCCTTTTCATGTATTTTTCTGGGCTCTCAGTGGGCTCTCTTTTCAATCCAGAAACGTAACTTTTAATTCTTGAGAATCATCTTCTATTATTTGTTAAATAATTTCTACCTTACCAGTCCTGTTTATTTTCTCTAAAATTACCTTTATTTGCATATTGGACCCCCTAATGAAAACTCTAGTTTTCTTTTCTCTGTTTTGTTCCTTCACTTAAAGTGTCATTTTCTTCATTCTTTGGGATTTATTTAAGCTTCTTTTCCAAGTCCACTACCAATGTCTTCTACTTGTCTGCTTTCATTTTTTTTCCCTTCTTGCTTATGATAGCATTTTTTACTTGTTTTATTGATGCAGTAACTTAACTCTCTGAAAATGGTAAATATTGTTGGAGTTGCTCATCATTTCCTTTTGATCCCTGCATTGATTCTGATACCTCGGTGGTCCTTTTGTCTGTTTTGATCTCTGCTTTTTGCATTGGAGGTTTCACTCAAGTGTCTGTTAGGGAAATGGAAAAGCCGAGAACAAACTCTAAGAACATGAAAGGTTTTCAAATGTAAAGTGGCCAGGTTCATTATGAGATTCCCAAAGGTTATTATCTATTCATTTTTTTTTACTTAAGAGCTCTTGCAGTTTATTCAGAGACATTAATCTGGTTTCTTGAGACTGAGTAGCAAAAGTAAGTTATAGGTCTCACTTTTTGGTGTGTTTCTCAGAACATTGTGCTGTGAGAATCTCTATAAAATGAAAATGATTCTGTTTATAGCCAACTAAGCGTTAGAGGGGCTTTCCAGGTGGCTCAGTGGTAAAGAATCTCCTGCCAAGCAGGAGATGCAGGTTGAATCCCTGGGTCAGAAAGATCTCCTGGAAAAGAAAATGGCAATGCACTCCAGTATTCTCGCCTGGGAAACTCAGTGAACAGAGGAAACTGGCGGGCTACAGTCTACGGTATTGCAAAAGACAGACATGTCTTAGTGACTAAGCAAGGGTAGGAGACACTGAATTCTAGATCCCTCCTCTTAGAAAATCAAAGGAGATCAGTCCTGGGTGTTCATTGGAAGGACTGATGCTAAAGCTGAAACCCAATACTTTGGCCACCTCACGTGAAGAGTTGACTCACTGGAAAAGACCCTGATGCTAGGAGGGATTGGGGGCAGGAGGAGAAGGAGATGACAGAGGATGATGAGATGGCTGGATGGCATCACCGACTCGATGGACGTGAGTCTGAGTGAACTCCGGGAATTGGTGATGGACAGGGAGGCCTTGTGTGCTGCAATTCATGGGGTCGCAAAGAGTCGGACATGACTGAGGGACTGAACTTAAACTGAAACTGAATGTATACTAATTTGTGAAAGGTTCCTCACTGTCATTTTATTTAGTGTATTCAATAATGATTTGACTTAAGTATATTTTATCCTTTTTTTTCCTTTTTCTTGTCAAAGAGGAAGAGAGATATATAGAATATTATACTTTGCGGGTTTTAAGCCAAATATATCAAAAATATCATCATTTCAATATATAATCAACATAAAAAGTATTAACAAAATAGTTAGTTCTCTTGTACTAAGTGTTGTTTACACTTGTAGCATTTCTTAATGTGGGCTAGTCACATTCCAAATGCTCAGTCACTCCACGCAGCCAGTGGTCAACATATTGGACAGTTCAGTTCAGTTCAGTCGCTCAGTCATGTCTGACTCTTTGCGACCCCATGAATCGCAGCACACCAGGCCTCCCTGTCCATCACCAACTCCCAGAGTTCACTCAGACTCACGTCCATCGAGTCAGTGATGCCATCCAGCCATCTCATCCTCTGTCGTCCCCTTCTCCTCCTGCCCCCAATCCCTCCCAGCATCAGAGTCTTATCCAATAAGTCAACTCTTCGCATGAGGTGGCCAAAGTACTGGAGTTTCAGCCTTAGCATCATTCCTTCCAAAGAACACCCACCCAGGGCTGATCTCCTTTAGAATGGACTGGTTGGATCTCCTTGCAGTCCAAGGGACTCTCAAGAGTCTTCTCCACACACATGTTCAAAAGCATCAATTCTTTGGCACTCAGCCTTCTTCACAGTCCAACTCTCACATCCATACATGACCACAGGAAAAACCATAGCCTTGACTAGATGAACCTTTGTTGGCAAAGTAATGTCTCTGCTTTTGAATATGCTATCTAGGTTGGTCATAACTTTCAACAAGTATCTAAATCAGAGATCTTGACCTGGTGGGTTAATACCCCTTCAAGGTGTTGTTTGTTTATTTGGGAGAATTACTCTTGCCTTGTTCTATAGATTAAAATGTTAAAGTAATGGACTTCACATGAACAATTCCAGATTTCTAGATGTTCTTGAAAATGGGGTGATTTTGGCAATTCTTGGAAATGGGGTGATTTGTCTGTATTTTCATTGGGCAACCTATGATCAATCTGACTGTTTCTGTCCTGTTTGTCATACACATTTACAAACCATTTCACTCATTGATATTACCAACTTCTCCCCTCATAGGGATTTGAGTTTGTTGTTCAGTCATCCAGTCATGTCCAGCTCTTTGCGACCCCATGTACTGCAGCACACCAAGCCTCCCTGTCCCTCACCCTTCCCCAAAGTTTGCCCAAGTTCATGTCCATTGCATCCATGATACCATCCAGCCATCTCATCCTCTGATACCCTCCTCTCCTTCTGCCATCAAGCTTTCCCAACATCAGGGAGTTTTCCAATGAGTCGACTGTTTGCATCAGCTGACCCAAATACTAGACCTTCAGCTTCAGCATCAGTCCTTCCAAGGAATGTTCAGGGTTGATTTCCCTTAAGATTGACTGGTTTGATCTCCTTGATGTCCAAGAGACTCTCAGGAGTCTTCTCCAACACCACAATTCAAAGTCATCAATTCTTTGGTGCTCTGTTTTCTTTACAGTCTAGCTCTCACAACTGTACATGATCACTGGGAAGACCATAGCCTTGACTATATGGACCTTTGTCAGCAGAGTAATGTCTCTGCTTTTCAATACACATTTTCAAAACAAAAATATTAGTTTTTTTTTTATAGTTTTAAGCCAGCTCTTTCACTCTCCTCCTTTGCCCTCATCAAGAGGCTCTTTAGTTCCTCTTTGCGCTCTGCCATTAGAGTAGTATCATCCACATATCTGAAGTTATTGATGTTTCACCCATGTACTTTGATTCCAGCTTGTAACTCATCCAGCCTGACATTTCTCATGATGTGCTCAGGGTATAGGTTAAACAAACAGGGTGGCAGCAGATAGCCCTGTCATACTCCTTTCTCAATCCTGAATCAATCAGTTGTTCCATACAGAGTTCTACCTGTTACTTCTTGACCCACATACAGATTTCTCAGGAGACAAGTAACATGATCTGATAGTCACATCTCTTTAAGAGCTTTCCATGGTTTGTTATGGTCCACCCAGTCAAAGGGTTTAGCATAGTCTATGAAATAGGGGAGGACAAGGCAATGGCAACCCACTCTTGCCTGGAAAAATCCCATGGATGGAGGAGCCTGGTACGCTGTGGTCCATGGGGTCGCTAAGAGTCAGACAGGACTGAGCAACTTCACTTTCACTTTCCACTTTCATGCATTGGAGAAGGAAATGGCAACCCACTCCAGTGTTCTTGCCTGGAGGATCCCAGGGATGGGGGAGCCTGGTGGGCTGCTATCTATGGGGTCACACAGAGTTGGACACGACTGAAGCAACTTAGCAGCAGAAGCAGCATGAAACAGATGTAGATGTTTTACTGGAATTCTCTTGCTTTCTCTATGATCCAGCAAATGTGGGCAATTTAATCTCTGGTACCTCTGCCTTTTCCAAACCCAGCTTGGACATCTGGAAGTTCTTGGTTCACATAATGCTGAAGCCTAGCATGCAAAATTTTAAGCATAACCTTACTAGCGTGGGAGACTAGTGCAATTGTCCAGTAGGTTGAACATTCTTTAGTACTACCCTCCTTGTGAATTGGGATGAGTATTGACCATTTCCAGTCCTGTGGCCACTGCTGGGTCTTCCAGATTTGCTGACATATTGAGTGCAACACTTTGATAGCATCATCCTTCAGGGTTTTGAATAGCTCTGCTGGAATCCATCGCATCCACTAGTTTTATTAACAGCAGTGCTCCCTAAGGCCCACTTGACTTCACAGTCTCGAATGTCTGGCTCTGGGTGATTGACACACCAATGTAGTCATCTGGTTCATTAAGATCTTTTTTGTAGAGTTCTTCCATGTATTCTTTTCATCTTTTCTTGATCTCTTCAGTGTCTCCTAGGTCTCTACCATTTCCTTTGTTGTGTCCATCTTTGGGCAAAATGTTCCCTTGATAGTTCCAAGTTTCCTGAAAACATCTCTAATCTTTCCACTTATGTTGTTTTCTTCTATTTTTAGGCACTGTTCATTAAAGAAAGCCGTCTTGTCTCTCCTTGTTATTCTTTGGAACTCTGCATTTAGTTGGCTGTACTTTCCCCTTTTCCCTTGCTTTTCACTCCTCTTTGTTCTTCAGCTATTTTAAAGACTCCTCAGATAACCACTTTGCCTTCTTGCTTTTCTTTTTTGAGGGGATGGTTTTGTTCACTGCTTCCTGTACAGTATTATGGACCTTCATCCATAATTCTTCAGGCACACTGTTTACTAGATCTAACCCCTTGAATCTATTTATCACCTCCTCTGCATATTCATAGGGGATTTGATTTAAGTTGTACCTGTCTGGCCTAGTGGTTTTCCTTGCTTTCTTTAGTTTAAGCCTGAATTTTGCTAGGAGAAGCTAATGATCTGAGCAACAGTCCACTCTAGGTCTTATCTTTGCTGACTATAAAGCTTCTCCCTCTTCAACTACAAAGAATGTAATCAAGTTGATTTTGATATTGACCATGTGGTGATGTCCATGTATAAAGTCTTTTGTGTTGTTGAAAAAGGGTGTTTGCTATGACCAGTGCATTCTCTTGGCAGAATTCAGTTAGTCTTTGCCCTGCTTCTTTTCAGTTTACAAACTCATAATCTGGATTAATCCAGAGAAGTAATTTGTTATTCCATCTATAGATGGTGACATGATAACCCTTTCTCAGGACATCGTCTTATTTGGGGTGACCCTGCTTATTTAACTTATATGCAGAGTACATCATGAGAAACGCTGGACTAGAAGAAGCACAAGCTGGAATCAAGATTGCCGGGAGAAATATCAATAACCTCAGATATGCAGATGACACCACCCTTACGGCAGAAAGTGAAGAGGAACTAAAAAGCCTCTTGATGAAAGTGAAAGAGGAGAGTCAAAAAGTAGGCTTAAAGCTCAACATTCAGAAAACGAAGATCATGGCATCTCGTCCCATCACTTAATGGCAAATAGACGGGGAAACAACGGAAACAGTTTCAGATTTTATTTTTGGGGGCTCCAAAATCACTGCAGATGGTGATTGCTGCCATGAAATTAAAAGCCGCTTACTCCTTGGAAGGAAAGTTATGACCAACCTAGATAGCACATTCAAAAGCAGAGACATTACTTTGCCAACAAAGGTCCATCTAGTCAAGGTTATGGTTTTTCCTGTGGTCATGTTTGGATGTGAGAGTTGGACTGTGAAGAAGGCTGAGCACCAAAGAATTGATGCTTTTGAACTGTGGTGTTGGAGAAGACTCTTGCAAGTTCCTTGGACTGCAAGGAGATCCAACCAGTCCATTCTAAAGGAGATCAGCCCTGATATTTCTTTGGAAGGAATGATGCTAAAGCTGAAACTCCAGTACTTTGGCCACCTCATGCGAAGAGTTGACTCATTGGAAAAGACTCTGATTGGGGGCAGTAGGAGAAGGGGACGACAGATGATGAGATGGCTGGATGGCATCACTGACTCGATGGACGTTGAGTTTGAGTGAACTCCAGAAGATGGCGATGGACAGGGAGGCCTGGTGTGCTGCGATTCATGGGGTCACAAAGAGTCGGACACGACTGAGCGACTGAAATGAACTGAACTGAACTGAAAGTTAAATCTTTTTCACTTTAGTCTATTTCCCCTTTATTCCTCCATGAGCCTATAAAACAATGACCCCAAATCCTTCCTCTAAAAACAACTCACATACTTATGGATGCTATGAATCTGGCTAATCTTATGTCCTCTCTTTGATAAAACCAAACTTAATTTTAGAAAATAAATTTTTAAAGTGGTTGTTTTTGAAATTTTAAAGTCTCTGAGGCTCTTTAATAGCCCTAGAGTGATTTGTTTAGAATGAAGCCTTTATTAAAAAATTAAATGCTTACCACTTGTCAAATTTCCTTAATAGCAGTGTAACTAAAATGAAACATGGAGAAATTACTCTGCTTATCATTCTCCTAAACTAGTATAAGATTGGTGCTAAAAGTGTCAATAATTTTAACATATAAATCTAGACACAAAAAGGAACATTACACCGATATAAATTTCAATAACACGTGGAACTAACTGATGGCAATAAAACTGGAATAGTGTCTACTCCCTAGAGAGAGAGAGTATATTAATGCGGAAAGGGCATAAGGGACCTTCCGGATTGTTGGACATGATAGATATTTGCTGTAATGGTGATTACAGAGGTGTATGTATGTAAAAATTTGCCGCTTGAGATTGCTGAAGTTTCACATTTTATTGTACATATGTTACACCTCAATTTTTAAAAAAGAAGAAGGAAGAGGAGGAGGAGAAAGAGGCGGAGAAAGAGGAGGAGAAAACAGTTCCTTCTTTTACTGATTCTTTGGTTTGTTCACTTGTTTTAATTTCCAACTAAGATGTATAGAGCTTTACCTGTCAAAGTGGAGTCAAGTAAGTGAGGTAATAAGCAAAGGAGCTCAGAGCGTCCAAAGACCTGGTGAGGCCCAAGAGAAGCATAAAGATAAAGCATACAGTCTTGGAGTTGCTTGTATAGTAACGTCAGTTACTCGGCAAAAGAAGTGATGCACAGTAATTGGATCTTACATATGCTAAAACTTTGCAATCATCTAGTTTGAGAGATTTGAAAATCAGATTTTGTATCTACTTGCGCCCCAGGACATTCCAACAGTGACCGATGCCAGTAAACCTGATGTGTGACGAATATAAGCAAATTGCATTTTTTCTGGTTCATTTATTTTGTTTAAATTGTGCTAAGTACTTGAATAATTAGTTTAAACATGCACAGAGCCAAACAAAAGTAAAAATATCGCAAAGGGAAAGAGAAAATGTGTTTGTCTTTACTCTTAAGCTGGTAGTATACTGCATGGAATTTAGCGTGATTGACCATTGTAATTGCTTGTTTTGGAATGAGTGAGAACCACACTCTCATTCCTCTGCCACCACAAATATTAAGCAGTCACTGGAATGTCTCTTGTGGTGTGTTTGTGGGTTTATATCGTGTCACTTCTACTAGAATTGTAATCATTAATTACTTAAGAGTTCATTCAGTTTAAAATATTTTCCACTAAAATCCCCTTTCAAATAAATACTTGGAATAAAATGGAAAGTCAGGGACTTTTCAAGTGTGGCCTTAAAAAGCAAACTTTTAACTGTTTTATACCTTAAATTATATATTGTGCCTCTTCCAAATTCAGTGCATACACTGGGTTGTTTTTCACTTAGGAATACAAAATTATTTCTTCCTCAATCCCATACCATTTTATTCATGTTGGTTCACAGTACTTCAAATGATTTTAAAAAGTCATTAAGACAGAAAGACCTCACAGTCTTTGGCAGCTAATCCTGAAACTTCCTTAAAATAAGCCTGTGGGGAATAGATTCCAGTACAAAATTGCTTTTAAGCAATAATTTTCTTTCTGATGATATTTCAACAATGTGGGTCGACCACTTTTTCATGTTATATGAAGAGTAAAAAAAGGGGGGGAAACATTTTTAGATAAATTTCACTCTTTACATCCAAGTCTTTAAATATTTTAGAAAATTATTTATTTACTCTCACAGGAAGTAATAAAGTGTTGCCCTCAAATCTAGGAAAAGGAGTAATTGAAAAAAGCTAGCTCTCTAGTCCTTTGGCAATCGATCGTGTAGTATTGAGAAACTGTTTATATAAATGAGATATTTGCTTTCTAAGCTTTATTTACAGAGTTTGCCAGACGAGCATTGTACCCCGTGAACTATAATTATGGATTTCCAGCTGTTACCAGAAATCTTGGTATGCACAGCTTTGGATGCCTGAAACATGTTTAAGAATCAGCTACTGGTAAGCCTAAAATAATATCAACTATTAGAAATTGGTAAACCCACTGAGAAATGGCTGCTGATCCATGAAGACTGAAATTACAGGGGTGGATATACTTTTAATAAGTCTTCCCACATTTGTCTCCACTTCAGACTTGAATCAACTATACTTAAATGACCCTAAGTAGAGGAGACATTCTGCATTTGAAAGACCAACCATTACAGTAATTCAACGACCCCCTCTAGGAATGTATAATGATGCTTCACCACCCTTCTTTTTAGAATACTTTTCCTTATTTGTAATAAAAAGCCCTCCGGTTGCCACTGAAACTAAAGCTAGGTCTGTGATTTTTCTACTTTTTTGAGGAAATGTAATATTTTCTGGTCTTGTTTTTCACGGTCTGGAACTCCAACCTCCAAAACAGAGAAAGTACCAGAGGGTTAGAAGACTCAGCCTTGGTCTTCCAACCAGCACCCCGCACCATGCCCCGCCCCTCTCCCACACACACACACAACACGAAATCAGCATGTCACTTTTTCCTCAGTCTTCTTCTGGGTGTGCCTGCATGATTTTACACCCCAAACATGAATGGATGATACCTTTACTGATTTCTGGGTTATGAAAATAAAGACTAGTAAAAGTTGAACTAAAATTGTGTGGGCAGTTGTCAATGCTGTCTCTTTGATCTTCTATCTCAGTGAGGATGAACTGGTGAAGTGTCAAGGTCAGAGGCCAAGTCAGGAGCCCAGTAATAAGGACAGAGGCCCAGGGAGCACTGAGACAAGTCCTCCAAGCTGGCCAGAAAGCAGAAGTAGACCTTCTTTAGCAAGTACCTAAGATGGAGGCTTCCCCAGTGGCTTGGCAGTAAAGAATATGTCTGCAATGCAGAAGACCTAGGTTCCATCCCTGGGTCAGGAAGAACCCCTGGAGAAGGAAATAGCAACCCACTTCAGTATTCTTGCCTGGAAAATCCCACAGAGAGAAGAGCCTGGTGGGCTACAGTCCATGGGGTTGCAAGAGTTGGACATGACTTAGCAACTAAGCAACAAACAACAAAAAGGGAGGTGCTAGAGTTCCTTAAATATAGTCTCTTGTTGCAGATCAGGGTTAGTGCTCAGATCAAAGCAAACAAGTTTGTCGGTATGAATGCCATCACTCTCCTGTGCACAGGGAGGGGAGGGAGAGTCTAGAAAACAGGCCAGACCTGACAGAATTGTATCTGTTTACAAAGTAACAAAAACATTAAATATCCAATCGGATTGTTGTATAAACTATGGCAGTTCAAAGGTATATTGTGTAGTCATTCAAAATTATGACTATGACTAAAGAGCAGCATGAAAATGTATTATGATATGAAATATTTTCATTCACTAGGGCTTACATAACAAAATAACACAGACTTAGGGGGTTTGAACTGTAGAGATTTATTTTCTCGCCATTCTAGAAGTCCAAGATCAAAGTGTTGGCAGGGTTGGTGTCTTCTGAAGCCTCTTCTCCTTGGCTGCAGACAGCCACTTTCTTGCTATGTCCTCACATGGTCTTTCCTCTCAGCACACGTGTCTCTTTGAGTATACAAATATTCTCTTCTCGTAAGGATGGTGGTCAGATTGAATTAAGGCCTCCTTAACCACCTCATTTTAAATTAATTACCTTTTTAAAGGGCTTATTTCTAAATACAGTCACATTCTGAGGTATATAGGTTAGAGTCCCAGCATATGAATTTAGGGGTAACATCACTCAACCCATAGCATAAGCAAAAACAACAAACAAAAAGGAGTATACTAAAATAGGTTAAAATGATGTGAGCTCAAGCATTTACCAGGTATAAGGCTTCTTGCATATTAATTCTTTTAAGTGTCACAAGAACACCAGCCACCACTTAAAAATAAGAAAACAAAGACTCAAGACTTTAAATAATTTACCAAAGGACCCTCAGGTATTAGATACAGAAACTGTAAGAGTCTCGTATGTATAATTTGAAAATTCATATTCTTTCTATGATGACAGATTATCATGTTGATGCGCGTAAGAAGAGTTAAGATGGAGTTATTTGTTTTTAGAAAAGGTATATTGTTAGAGGATTAATTTAAAACAAATAAAAGAGAATAAGTAAATAAGTACAGTTGAAAATTAAATTTATGCCAAGACCATTTTCTAGGTATCGTGGTATCATGAATAAAAAGAGTCAGATACAGTCCAAGTTCTTAAGGAGAAGAGAAATTGGCATGTGTAAATGCATAAACAGTTAAGAAACGTTAACTATTTAAGGGTCCTAAGACCAGAGAAGTTAATTAACTTATTTGTATCATGCCTATAATTAAATTTCTCAAAAGGCCTCCAAAATTTTTCTGTATTTTACATCCGTGTGCATTCTCTGTGTGGAGTGTTCATGCTCAGTCGTGTCCAAGTTTTTGAGACCCCGCAGACTGTAGCCCGTCAGGTTCCTCTCTCCATGGAACTCTCCAAGCAAGAAAACTGGAGTGGGATGCCATTCCCTCCTTCAGGGGATCTTCCCTACCCAGGGATCAAACCCATTTCTTCTGCTTCTCCTGCATTCCTGGAGGATTCTTTACCACTAAGCCACCAGTGAAGGCTATGTATTCACTAATTCAATTATATTCCTTTTGAATCTACCATATTTCAGAGATGGATATATAGCTATGAATGAGGCAAAGAGGCTGCTTATGGCTTCCAAACTAAAGAATGCTTTTAAAAGTGCGATGCAGAGGCTGTAATATTTAAATTTCCTTACAATGCTTGTTTTAAAGCACAGATTAAATAATAATAATAAATAAAATAAAAACACAGATTTCTTGGCCTTATTCAGACCTATTGAATCAGACTACCTGAAAGCTGGGTTTGGGAGTCTCTGTTTTTAAGAGCTTGCCTTCTAAAATGTGTGACCCCCTGGCCTACAGGGAGATTCAATAAATGTGATGGGCCCTGTGGTAGTTTACCAAATTACTCCCCAAATTTTCAGGTTAAAACAATAAATATTTATTATCTCACTGTTTCCATGGATCAGAAATCCGGGCACAGTTTACCTTGGTGCCCCTGCCTTGAGATTGCTAACAAAAGTCCTAGACCACAATCTCATCCACGGGTTTGGCAGAAAGAAGACCAGCTTCCAAGCATAGTCACACCTTTTTTGAGGACTCAGTGCCTCATGAGTTGTAGGGTCGAGGGCCCTAGTTACTTCCTGAATGTAGGCCAGAGGCCCCTTAGTTTCTAGCCATAGAGTGGGCAGCTCATGACATAACAACTGTGAGCAAGCAAGAGCACAAGCAAGACAGAAGCCAGAATCTTTGCAGAACCTTATATTAGAAATGTCATTCCAGTGATCATTAGGTCCAGCTCATATTCAAGGGGAGAGACTCCACAAGGACAAGAGCATCAGAATGTGGGAATAATGAAGAGCTATCTTAGACGGGGGCCTGTTCTTTACTTTTGGAGATTCAGCAAAGAGCATGTAAGCTCAGACCTGAGGGATGAATAACTGAACAAACTGGGAAGAAAGGAGAGGCAAAGGACCATTCCACAGGATAGAGAACAGGCTGTAAGAGCCCAATGTTCACTGCATTCAGGGAAACAATTTGTCTTTTAAAGGTCTTCGACGGGTTCAGAAATACTATGCTTATTTCTAGGGGCTTGAGAAAAAAAAATCTTATCTCAGAAAATTAAGGTTGAGGGAATTTAAAAATATATATATATGATCCCAAATATACCAAAATTGTTCCTGAAACCAAAACTTGCTCAGTTTCTGTTATTAATAAAAAATAAAACTCAAGCCTGAAAATAGTTTTAAAAATGTACTTGTAGAAATAAGATGAGTTGTTTTCATCTGTCTTTGTTGTGACAGAGCCTTCCACTCACAGTGCATCTTGCCTTCTTTATCCCATTTCAGCTTTAATTCTCTGCCACGCAAACATGGACCAGGTGTAGACCACAAATTAAAAAAAAAAAAAAAAACTGGATATTCAGAGTCTTTGTTCCCCACTGAAAAACTACCTCTCCACAGAAGTGTAAGATTTCTTGCTTTTCCCTTATCCTAATCCGAGTGGCAGTGTGGATTGGAATACATTCATTTGGATTTTTCAGTCTGTATCACATAACCTAAAATCAGAGCAGGGAATTATGGTGTCCCGGGAGAGGCTCTGACCTCAGCATCTGGAAGTCTAAGGTTTGGCTGGTCTTGGTTCAGCCACTAATGTGATGAGTAAGCTAATTCAATTAACTTTGCAGGGACTGTTTTCCAGACTCATAAATGAAGAGTTTGAGTCAGACCAGTAGTTCTCAAAGTATGGTCCCTGGATCAGTGCATTCATATCACCTGATAACTTAGTAGAAATACAAACTGGAGAGTCTCTGTCCAGTTCAGTTCAGTTCAGTCGCTCAGTCGTGTTGAAATCTTTGCGACCTCATTAACTGCAGCACACCAGCCTCCCTGTCCATCACCAAATCCCTGAGTCCACCCAAACCCATGTCTTCGAGTAGGTGAACCATCTCATCCTATGTCATCCCCTTCTCCTCCTGCCCTCAATCAGGGCAGCATCAGGGTCTTTTTAAATGAATCAGCTCATTGCAGCAGGTGGCCAAAGTATTGGAGTTTCAGCTTCAACATCAGTCCTTCCAATGAACACCCAGGACTGATCTCCTTTAGGATGGACTGGTTGGATCTCCTTGCAGTCCAAGGGACTCTCAAGAGTCTTCTCCAACACCACAGTTCAAAAGCATCAATTCTTCGGCGCTCAGCTTTCTTTATAATCCAACTCTCACATCCATTCATGACTACTGGAAAAAATGTAGCCTTGACTAGATGGACCTTTGTTGACAAAGTAATGTCTCTGCTTTTTAATATGCTGTGTAGGTTGGTCATAACTTTCCATCCAAGGAGTAAGCATCTTTGAATTTCATGGCTGCAATCATCATCTGCAGTGATTTTGAAGCCCAGAAAAATAAAGTCAGCCACTGTTTCCACTGTTTCCCCATCTATTTGCCATAAAGTGATGAGACCAGATGCCACGATCTTAGTTTTCTGAATGTTGAGCTTTAAGCCAACGTTTTCACTCTCCTCTTTCACTTTCATCAAGAGGCTCTTTAGTTCTTCTTCACTTTCTGCCATAAGGGTGGTGTCATCTGCATATCTGAGGTTATTGATATTTCTCCTGGCAATCTTGATCCCAGTTTGTGCTTCTTCCAGCCCAGGGTTTCTCATGATATACTCAGCATATAAGTTAAATAAGCAGGGTGACAATATACAGCCTTGACGTACTTCTTTTCCTATTTGGAACCAGTCTGTTCCATGTCCAGTTCTAACTGTTGCTTCCTGACCTGCATATAGGTTTCTCAAGAGACAAGTCAAGCAGTCTGGTATTCCCATCTCTTTCAGAGTTTTCCACAGTTTATTCTGATCCACACAGTCAAAGGCTTTGGCATAGTCAATAAAGCAGAAGTAGATGCTTTTCTGGAACTCTTTTGCTATTTTGATGATCCAGTGGATGTTGGCAATTTGCACTCTGGTTCCTCTGCCTTTTCTAAAACCAGCTTGAACATCTGGAAGTTCGTGGTTCATGTATTGCTAAAGCCTACCTTGGAAAATGTTAAGCTTTACTTTCCTAGCGTGTGAGATGAGTGCAATTGTGTGGTAGCTTGAGCATTCTTTGGCATTGCCTTTCTTTGGGATTGGAATGAAAACTGACCTTTTCCAGTCCCATGGGCACTACTGAGTTTTTCAAATGTGCTGGCATATTGAATGCAGCACTTTCACAGCATCATCTTTCAGGATTTGAGATAGCTCTATTGGAATTCCATCACCTTCACTAGCTTTGTTCATAGTGATGCTTCCTAAGGCCCACTTGACTTCACACTCCAGGATGTCAGGCTCTAGATGAGTGATCACACCATTGTGATTGTCTGGGTCTTGAAGATCTTTTTTGTACAGTTCTTCTGTGTATTCTTGCCACCTCTTCTTAATATCTTCTGCTTCTGTTAGGTCCATACCATTTCTGTCCTTTATTGAGCCCATCTTTGCATGAAATGTTCCCTTGGTATCTCCAGTTTTCTTTAAGAGATCTCTAGTCTTTCCCATTCTATTGTTTTCCTCTATTTCTTTGCAATGATCACTGAGGAAGGCTTTCTTATCTCTCCTTGCTATTCTTTGGAACTCTGCATTCAAATGGGTTTATCTTTCCTTTTCTCCTTTGCATTTCACTTCTCTTCTTTTCACAGCTATTTGTAAGGCCTTCTCAGACAGCCATTTGCTTTTTTGCATTTCTCCTTCTTGGAGATGGTCTTGATTCCTGTCTCCTGTACAATATCATGAACCTCGATCAATAGTTCATCAGGCTCTCTGTCTATCAGATCTAATCCCTTAAATCTATTTCTCACTTCCACTGTACAGTCATAAGGGATTAGATTTAGATCATACCTGAATGGTCTAGTGGTTTTCTCCATTTTCTTCAATTTCAGTCTGAATTTGGCAATAAGGAGTTCATGATATGAGCCACAGTCAGCTCCCCATCTTGTTTTTGCTGACTGTATTGAGCTTCTCCATCTTGGTTGCAAAGAATATAATCAAACTGATTTCGGTGTCAACCGTCTGGTGATGTCCATGTGTAGAGTCTTCTCTTGTGTTGTTGAAAGAGGGTGTTTGCTATGACCAGTGTGTTCTCTTGGCAAAACTCTATTATCCTTTGCCCTGCTTCATTACATACTCCAAGGCCAAATTTGCCTGTTACTCTAGGTGTTTCTTGACTTCCTACTTTTGTATTCCAATCTGCTGTTGGGGTGTTAGTTCTAGAAGGTCTTCATAGAACTGTTCAACTTCAGCTTCTTCAGCATTACTGGTCGGGGCATAGACTTGGATTACCGTGAAATCGAATGGTTTGCCTTGGAAACAAACAGAGATCATTCTGTCATTTTTGAGATTGCATCCAAGTACTGCATTTTGGACTCTTTGTTGACTATGATGGCTACTCCATTTCTTCTAAGGGATACTTGCCCACAGTAGTAGATATAATGGTCATCTGAGTTACATTCACCCATTCCAGTCCATCTTAATTCACTGATTCCTAGAATATCCATGTTCACTCTTGCCATCTCCTGTTTGACCACTTCCAATTTGCCTTGATTCATGGACCTAACATTCCAGGTTCTTATGCAATATTGCTCTTTACAGCATCGAACCCTGCTTCCATCACCAGTCCCATTCACAACTGGGTGTTGTATTTGCTTTGGCTCCATCTCTCCACTGATCTCCAGTAGCATATTGAGCACCTACCAATATGGAGCAGCCATGAAGAGAGACCCCATGTCCAAGATAAGAGAAACCCCAGTAAGATGGTAGGCACTGAGAGAGGGGATCAGAGGGCAGACAGACTCAAACTAGAATCACCGACAACTAGCCAATCTGATCACACTGACCACAGCCTTGTTTAATTCAATGAAACTAAGTCATGCCGTATGGGGCCACCCAAGACAGCTGTGTCATGGTGGAGAGGTCTGACAGAATGTGGTCCACTGGAGAAGGGAATGGCAAATTCTTGCCTTGAGAACCCCATGAACAGTATGAGTCTCCTCTAGACCTACTGAATCAGAAGCTTGTAGTGGAGAGGACAGGCAGTGGTGCTCTAAGCCTCACTAGTTTAACAGGTGATCTTGTTCATGTTGATATATGCATACATGTAAGAATCACTGAACAAGATAATCTCATGTCTTTCGCAACCTGAAATCTGTAGGATCCAAAATCTTCTAAGGGGTAGCCAAAAAAAAAAAAAATAGAAATGGGAAAGTTTTCCAATAAAAAACAAAATCAAAGTTATTTTGGGGTTACCCAAATAAAGTAGAAACCATCACATAAACATTACAAGAAACAGCTCTGTGTGAATTTTTGTTATTTAATTTATTATGATTTATTATTTATTTATTGTTTATCATTTATTTATTGTTATTTATTATAACTTATTTTTGTTGTTTAATTCCCTTTATTTAGTGGTACCAGCTTCCCTGGTAGCTCAGGTGGTATGACAGCTTCCCAAGGTAGCTCAGATAGTAAAGAATCCACTTGCAATGGGGGAGACCTGCGTCCGATACCTGGCTTGGGAAGATCCCCTGGAGAAGGAAATGGCAAGCCACTCCAGTATTCTCACCTAGAGAATTCCATGAACAGAGGATTCTGGCAGGTTACAGTCCATGGGGTCGCAGAGTCAGACACAGTGGAGCGACTTTCTCATTCACACATTCCAGGTAGTAGTAGCAGTAAAGAACCCATCTGTCAATGCAGGAGGCATAAGAAACTTGAATTCAATCCCTGGGTCAGGAATATCCCTTGGAAAAGGAAATGGCAGCCCACTCCAATATACTTGCCTGGGAAATCCCATGGACAGAGGAGGCTGGTGGACTACAGTCAATGGGCTGGCAGTGAGTTGGACAAGACTCAGAGACTAACACTTTCACTTTCATTGTATGGACATGTACGACCAGTTCCAGGTAGACTCAGCACTTTGATCAAAGGTCACTGGAGAAGCTAGAACTAATATCTAAGTACCCTGATTTCTGGTTTATGATGCTTTCCTCTCTATAGGCTATTACTATCTCTGTTCCCAAATGTTTGGACTTGGTTATAATATTTTGTCCACAAGTTTCTCTAGAAGCAGAAACCAATCATTATAAGTATATTGACTAAATTTTACCTCTAATAGCAATGTGATTTTTTTCAAAGATAGATCAATAAAGAACACAACCATGAAACAGAGATATATGTGATTCCAATGAGTATTTTTTTTTTTTTTTTTTTTTTACTCCTAAGCATGGTAGTTCCATTTTGGCTGGGTGTCCCCAAGCAAGGAGCTTCCCAGGTGGCACAACTGGTAAAGAATTCGCCTGCCACTGCAGGAAACATGGCTTTGATCTCCTGGGTCTGGAAGACACTCTGGAAGTGGCAACTCACTCCAGTATTCTTGCCTGGAGAATCCCATGGACAGAGGAGCCTGTCCATAAGGTTCACAAAGAGTTGGACACAACTGATCATGCTCACACACATTACAAGTAAAATTTCCTAAAGTTTTCATTCAAATTTCCATCTTTAAAAATGATACTGTCATTAAAATAAGGGGAAACAGGAACCAAGTGTTTGATAATTACTATTAGATCTTTGATGGTACTTGAAAACCATCTTCTCAAAAGATATAACAGGTTATAATGGGTAATGGTCTCATTCACTTCTAACTTTTATCAAAGTGTAGTAATAATATTATTAGAAGTGTAATAAACAGAACTCTATTCTGCAAGGCTGAGGAAATCTGAGGCCAGAATAGATTTTCTGACCTCTTTCATAAATGGAAAAAGATATTAATTAGATGTTCATGGCCACTTGTGCTCATTTGAGATCCCATAACCTCTGTCATAAGGATCAAGATCTTAACCTCAATGCCCTGCCAAATTCCTGCTTTCATAATTAAATTCTCTATATCTAAATCTCCTTATAATTCAAGGTAAGTAAATGATTCTCCACTTCCTCTTCTAAATTAATTTTATAGCTTTATCATTTTTTTAATCAGCTTTTTCTCTCTCCCACTGTCTCACTCTTTTCCTCTCTCAAGAGTTAATGATTGCTGCTCTATACCATTTCTACACCATTCCTTAATTTGAAATTTAAAAAAAAAAAATCATAAATAAGCTGGCATATAATCTAATGTAGCCCTGGCTTTATGAACTTTCATTTATAGGAGATAAATACTTGACAGAGTCATCAGCATATTTTAAATCTTTTCTTTAAAATTCACTTTCAGGGACCCATCTTTATTTTTTTTTTAATTTTAAGGGGTGCTGAGTCTCCGAGCCCCGATCCCACGACCCAGCCACAGATCCGGGACCCCAGGACCCCCGCGACCCCTCCCCCAATGCACCCCTCCAGGGACCCATCTTTAATTTCTTCTATTTTGAAAGGTGGTACTCTTTTCATTTGAGTCTTCTTTTCTCTCTTTCTCTACTTAGATAGCTATTTAGGACCATGTGGGAGTATACTACAAGAAGAAGATATTGCTAGCCTTGGGGTCACCGTGCCACCATGTGAGATTAGACTCTGCGTTGTTCTCTGCAGGAAATGATAGAGCACATGTAGATTGCAAAGCAGGCCACTTGGTTCTGGTCTCACTTTCAGTTCTGTTAATAACAGGTACAGGCCCTGGCCTAAAGTATTTATGTTCCCTGGACTTTTACCCCTTTTTCTTTAAAGAGAAAACAATTGAACTAATTCCTTTGAGCTCTGACATTTTTGTTAAATTCATCCAGCTGAAGCAGAAGCAATCTCATAGTTCAGAAGCTAATACAGAAAGTTTCATGGGCTTCATTGGAGACAGAAGGGCTTACAGGACAGTGTAACTGCTAGGGTGCCAAGGCCTCCATCCCAATCTTAAACATCACAACTTCCATTGCCTCTCAACTTCCACAATTATTTTATATACAGAGATTCCAAGAAAAGATTTATTTTAAAATGGGGTGGGGAGAGTTCAAATGCTAACAATTCTTTTTGAAAACTTCATGCTATGGAATAGAATAAAACTTAGTAGAACAGAATAGTATCATATGCTAGCAAGATAATGTTCAAAATCCTTCAGGCTAGGCTTCTGTACAAGCTGGGTTCAGAAAAGGCAGAGGAACCAGGGATCAAATTGCCAACATCTGCTAGATCATTGAAAAAGTAAGAGAGTTCCAGAAAAACATCAACTTTATACTTCATTGACAATGCTAAAGCTTTTGACTGTGTGGGAATATCAGACCACCTTACCTGCCTCCTGAGATATCTGTATGCAGGTCAAGAAGCAACAGCTAGAACCAGACATGGAACAAAAGACTGGTTCCAGACTGGGAAAAGAGTATGTCAAGGCTGTAAACTGTCACCCTGCTTATTTAACTTCTATGCAGAGTACATCATGCAAAATGCCAGGCTGGATGAATCCAAGCTGGAATCAAGATTGACAGGAGAAATATCAACAACCTCAGATTTGTAGATGATACCATTTTAATGGCAGAAAGCAAAGAGAAACTAAAGAGCCTCTTGTTGAAGGTGAAAAAGGAGAGTGGCAGAGCTGGCTTAAAACTCAACATTCAAAAAACAAAGATTACGGCATCCATTCCCCTCAATTCCTGGCAAATAGATGGTGAAAAAGTGGAAACAGTTACAGATTTTATTTTCTTGAGTTCCAATATCACTGCAGACGATGGCTGCAGCCATGAAACTAAAAGATGCTTGCTCCTTGAAAAAAAAAACACCACTATGACAAACCTAGACAGCATATTAAAAAGCAGAGACATCACTTTCCTGACAAAGGTCCGTATAGTCTAAGTTACGGCTTTTCAAGTAGTCATGTACAGATGTGAGAATTGGACCATAAAGAAGGTTGAGAAGGACCATAAAGAAATGATGCTTTCAAATTGTGATGTTGGAGAAGACTCTTGAAAGGCCCTTGGACTGCAAAGAGATAAAACCAGTCAATCCTAAAGGAAATCAATCATCAGAAGGACTGATGCTGAAGCTGAAGCCCCAGTATTTTGGTCATCTGATGCAACCAGCCGACTCATTGGAAAAGTCCCTGTTGCTGGGGAAGGATTGAAGGCAGAAGGAGAAGGGGATGACAGAGGATGAAATGGTTGGATAGCATCACCAACTCAGTAGACATAAGTTTGAGCAAACTCTGGGAGATGGTGAAGGACAGGGAAGCCAAGCATGCTACAGTTCAAAGGGTCACGAAGAGTCAGACATGACTTAGCGGCTGAACAACAACAATAATAACAAATGCAGTATCAGAATCATTCATATAATGAACTTCTTTCAAAGACAAAGTCCTCTTTATCTTTACTAAGCTACAAAATTGTTTAAATTGTCACATATTCTACATCTAGTATTGGCAAACTTTGTTCTGTAAAGAGCCCGGTACTAAAAGTTTTCAGCTCCGCAGGCCTAGAACACTGGAATTTTGTCTAGCTAGAATGCTCCTGTTGCATGATAGCAGCCACTGGCACTACCTAAATGAGTGGGTGTGGCCAGAGGAATTTAACCCTTGGGCTGTAGTTTATTGACTTCCCATAGAGATGAAAGAATTCAGCTTTTAAAATGTTGAGGCATGTTTGCTTATTAAGGAAAATTATTTGGAAATGTAATGAAGATTTTAGAACTTTATAAAATGGCTATAGAAAATATTGTCTTATGGTTTGTTGTTTTTTTTTTTTCGGAATAATTGTTTTATAATATGTTAGTTTCTGCTGTATAAAAGAGTGAATCAGTTATGTGTATCGTGTGCTCAGTTCAGTTCAGTCACTCAGTCATGTCTATTTGTGATCCTATGGACTGCAGCACGCCAGGCTTTTCCATTGCATCGGTGATGCCATCCAACCATGTCATCCTCTGTCATTCCCTTCTCCTCCCACCTTCAATCTTTCCCAGCATCAGGGTCTTTTCCAGTGAGTCAGCTCTTCACATCAGGTGGCCAAAGTATTGGAGATCAGTTTCAGCATCAGTCCTTCCAATGAATTTTCAGGACTAATTTCCTTTAGGATTGACCAGTTTGATAGCCTTGCTGTCCAAGGTACTGTCAAGATCTCCTCCAACACCACAGTTCAAAAACATCAATTCTTTGGTGCTCAGCTTTCTTTATGGTGTAACTCTCACACACATGATGACTGGAAAAACCACAGGTTTGACTAGACGGACCTTTGTCGGTAAAGTAATGTTTCTGCTTTTTATATGCTATCTAGGTTGGTAACAGCTTTTCTTCTAAGGTAGAAGTGTCATTTAATTTCATGGCTGCAGTCACCATCTGCAGTGATTTTGGAGCCTAAAACTGCAGTGATTTTGGAGCCTAAAAAAATAAAGTCTATTACTGTTTCCACTATTTCCCCATCTGTTTGCCATGAAGAGTGGTGATGGAGAAGACTCTTGAGAGTCCCTTGGACTGCAAGGAGATCTAACCAGTCCATCCTAAAGGAAATCAGTCCTGAATATTCATTGGAAGGACTGATGTTGAGGTTGAAACTCCAATACTTTGGTCACCTGATGTGAAGAACTGACTCGCTTGAAAAGTCCCTGATGCTGGGAAAGATTGAAGGTGGAAGGAGAAGGGGACAATACAGGATGAGATGGTTGGATGGCATCACCGACTCTGCATATAAGTTAAATAAGCTGGGTGACAATATACAGCCTTGACATACTCCTTTTGCAATTTGGAACCAGTCCATTGTTCCATGTCCAGTTTTACCTGTTGCTTCTTGACCTCCATATAGATTTCTCAGGAGGGAGGAGGGTCTGGTATTCCCATCTCCTGAAGAATTATCCACAGTTTGTTGTGATCCACACAGTCAAAGGCTTTGGCATAGTCAATACAGCAGAAGTAGATGTTTTTCTGGATCTCTCTTGGTTTTTCTACGATCCAGCAGATGTTGGCAATTTGATTTTTGGTTCTCTGCTCTTCCTAAACCCAGCTTGAACATCCAGAAGTTCACGGTTCACGTATTACTGAAGCCTGGCTTGGAGAATTTTGAGCATTACTTTACTAGCGTGTGAGATGAGTGCAATTGTGCAGTAGTTTGGGCATTCTTTGGCATTGCCTTTCTTTGGGATTGGAATGAAAACTGACCTTTTCCAGTCCTGTGGCCACTGCTGAAAATTTGCTGGCATATTGAGTGCAGCACTTTCACAGCATCATCTTTTAGGATTTGAAATAGCTCAACTGGAATTCCATCATCTCCACTAACTTTGTTTGTAGTGATGCTTCCTAAGGCCCACTTGCTTTCACATTCCAGGATGTCTGGCTCTAGGTGAGTGATCACACCATCATGGTTATCTGGGTCATTGAGGTCTTTTTTATGTAGTTCTTCTGTGTATTCTTGCCACCTCTTCTTAATATCTGCTGCTTCTGTTAGGTCCATACCATTTCTGTCCTTTATTGTGCCTATCTTTGCGTGAAATATTCCCTTGGTATGGCTAATTTTCTTGAAGAGATCTCTAGTCTTTCCCATTGTAATCTCACACTATTAAGAAAGTGCTAGGACCCACAACAGATTTCTCAACCTGGGAATCTGGCAAAGGGACTGAGAACTCCCAGGGAATTTGACTTTGGGAGCCGATGGGATTTGATTACAGAAGTTACACAGGACTGGGAAAACAGACTCTTAGGGGGCACAAACAAAACCTCATGCACACCAGGAGCCAGGAGAAAGGAACAGTGTCCCCAAAAGAGACAGAGCCAGACTTGCCTGTGAGTGTCCAGGAGTCTGCGGCGGAGGCATGGGTCGACAATGGCCTGCCGCAGGGTCAAGGGCACTGAATACAACAAAGCATGCACAAGTCCTTTTGAAGAAGGTCACCATTATCTTCACGTTGTCTTCATGTGACCCCATGGACTGTAGCCCACCAGTCTCCTACGTCCATGGGATTTCCTAGGCAAGAATACAGAAGTGGGTGGCCATTTCTTTCTCCAGGGCATTTTCCCAACTCAGAGATCAAACCCTTGTCTCCTGCATTATCAGACAGATTCTTTACCACTGAGCCACCAGGAAATCAGCCATATGTATACATATATCCCCTCCTTCTCAAGGCTTCCTTCCCACCCCGATGCCTACCCCCCATCTCACCCTTCTAAGCCATTACAAAGCACAGAGCTGAGCTCCCTGTGTTATACAGAAGCTAATAGATAGGTAGTGGAAAGCTGCTGTATAGAAAAGTTTGTTTTATAATTACATTGTGTTTTTTCTTAAAACATAATAAGCAAAAATGTAAAAAATTATTTTATCGTATATGCTCATTCTTCCTTTAATTTCCCACAACACTTTAAAAATAACCTAACTCTACACCTAAAGCAACTAGAAAAGGAAGAAATGAAGAACCCCAGGGTTAGTAGAAGGAAAGAAATCTTAAAAATTAGAGCAGAAATAAATGCAAAAGAAACAAAAGAGACCATAGCAAAAATCAACAAAGCCAAAAGCTGGTTCTTTGAAAGGATAAATAAAATTGACAAACCATTAGCCAGACTCATCAAGAAACAAAGGGAGAAAAATCAAATCAATAAAATTAGAAATGACAGTGGAGAGATCACAACAGACAACATAGAAATACAAAGGATCATAAGAGACTATTATCAACAATTATATGCCAATAAAATGGACAACGAGGAAGAAATGGACAAATTCTTAGAAAAGTACAACTTTCCAAACCTCGACCAGGAAGAAATAGAAAACCTTAACAGACCCATCACAAGCACGGAAATTGAAACTGTAATCAAAAATCTTCCAGCAAACAAAAGCCCAGGTCCAGACGGCTTCACAGCTGAATTCTACCAAAAATTTAGAGAAGAGCTAACACCTATCCTGCTCAAACTCTTCCAGAAAATTGCAGAGGAAGGTAAACTTCCAAACTCATTCTATGAGGCCACCATCACCCTAATACCAAAACCTGACAAAGATCCCACAAAAAAAGAAAACTACAGGCCAATATCACTGATGAACATAGATGCAAAAATCCTAAACAAAATTCTAGCAATCAGAATCCAACAACACATTAAAAAGATCATACACCATGACCAAGTGGGCTTTATCCCAGGGATGCAAGGATTCTTCAATATCTGCAAATCAATCAATGTAATACACCACATTAACAAATTGAAAAACAAAAACCATATGATTATCTCAATAGATGCAGAGAAAGCCTTTGATAAAATTCAACACCCATTTATGATAAAAACTCTCCAGAAAGCAGGAATAGAAGGAACATACCTCAACATAATAAAAGCTATATATGACAAACCCACAGCAAACATTATCCTCAATGGTGAAAAATTGAAAGCATTTCCTCTAAAGTCAGGAACAAGACAAGGGTGCCCACTTTCCCCATTACTATTCAACATAGTTTTGGAAGTTTTGGCCACAGCAATCAGAGCAGAAAAAGAAATAAAAGGAATCCAAATTGGAAAAGAAGAAGTAAAACTCTCACTATTTGCAGATGACATGATCCTCTACATAGAAAACCCTAAAGACTCCACCAGAAAATTACTAGAACTAATCAATGATTATAGTAAAGTTTCAGGATATAAAATCAACACACAGAAATCCCTTGCATTCCTATACACTAATAATGAGAAAACAGAAAGAGAAATTAAGGAAACAATTCCATTCACCATTGCAACGGAAAGAATAAAATACTTAGGAATATATCTACCGAAAGAAACTAAAGACCTATATATAGAAAACTATAAAACACTGGTGAAAGAAATCAAAGAGGACACTAATAGATGGAGAAATATACCATGTTCATGGATTGGAAGAATCAATATAGTGAAAATGAGTATACTACCCAAAGCAATTTATAGATTCAATGCAATCCCTATCAAACTACCAACAGTATTCTTCACAGAGCTAGAACAAATAATTTCACAATTTGTATGGAAATACAAAAAACCTCGAATAGCCAAAGCGATCTTGAGAAAGAAAAATGGAACTGGAGGAATCAACCTACCTGACTTCAGGCTCTACTACAAAGCCACAGTTATCAAGACAGTATGGTACTGGCACAAAGACAGAAATATAGATCAATGGAACAAAATAGAAAGCCCAGAGATAAATCCACGCACATACGGACACCTTATCTTTGACAAAGGAGGCAAGAATATACAATGGATTAAAGACAATCTCTTTAACAAGTGGTGCTGGGAAATCTGGTCAACCACTTGTAAAAGAATGAAACTAGAACACTTTATAACACCATATACAAAAATAAACTCAAAATGGATTAAAGATCTCAACATAAGACCAGAAACTATAAAACTCCTAGAGGAGAACATAGGCAAAACACTCTCTGACATACATCACAGCAGGATCCTCTATGACCCACCTCCCAGAATATTGGAAATAAAAGCAAAAATAAACAAATGGGACCTAATTAAACTTAAAAGCTTCTGCACATCAAAGGAAACTATTAGCAAGGTGAAAAGACAGCCTTCAGAATGGGAGAAAATAATAGCAAATGAAGCAACCGACAAACAACTAATCTCAAAAATATACAAGCAACTCCTACAGCTCAACTCCAGAAAAATAAATGACCCAATCAAAAAATGGGCCAAAGATCTAAATAGACATTTCTCCAAAGAAGACATACAGATGGCTAACAAACACTTGAAAAGATGCTCAACATCACTCATTATCAGAGAAATGCAAATCAAAACCACTATGAGGTACCATCTCACACCAGTCAGAATGGCTGCGATCCAAAAGTCTACAAATAATAAATGCTGGAGAGGGTGTGGAGAAAAGGGAACCCTCTTACACTGTTGGTGGGAATGCAAACTAGTACAGCCACTATGGAGAACAGTGTGGAGATTCCTTAAAAAACTGGAAATAGAACTGCCTTATGATCCAGCAATCCCACTGCTGGGCATACACACTGAGGAAACCAGAAGGGAAAGAGACACGTGTACCCCAATGTTCATCGCAGCACTGTTTATAATAGCCAGGACCTGGAAGCAACCTAGATGTCCATCAGCAGATGAATGGATAAGAAAGCAGTGGTACATATACACAATGGAGTATTACTCAGCCATTAAAAAGAATACATTTGAATCAGTTCTAATGAGGTGGATGAAACTGGAGCCTATTATACAGAGTGAAGTAAGCCAGAAGGAAAAACATAAATACAGTATACTAACGCATATATATGGAATTTAGAAAGATGGTAACGATAACCCTGTATACAAGACAGCAAAAGAGACACTGATGTATAGAACAGTCTTATGGACTCTGTGGGAGAGGGAGAGGGTGGGAAGATTTGGGGGAATGGCATTGAAACATGTGAAATGTCATGTATGAAATGAGATGCCAGTCCAGGTTCAGTGCACGATGCTGAATGCTTGGGGCTGGTGCGCTGGGACGGCCCAGGGGGATGGTATGGGGAGGGGGGAGGGAGGAGGGTTCAGGATGGGGAGCATGTGTATACCTGAAATTAAAAAAAAAAAAAAAATTAAAAATAAATAAATAAATAAATAAAATCTGGTATGGTTTAAAATAATGTTGGCTGTTTTATTTTTTTTAATTTATGATTGTTTCACCTTTCAATAATAACATGCTATTAAATAGCTCACATTAATGTACCAAAAGATCAACTCTACAAGTAGCTGCTTCTATAGAATTCATTATGTTTCTTCATTATGTTTAACATATCCCCTGATGATCTATTATTTTTCTGTATTTTCTTTAGTCTCTAGGAAAATCTATGACCTCCCATGGGATAAAATTCATTTTTAACTGCTGAGAAGACACAAAGGCAACATTTGTATTTGCTATAAAACATATTATCTTTTGGTTGATTCATTTTTTAGCAAGCAGTTCAAGCATTTTCAACATATTTATTTCTCAGTCTGTTTTGATGATTATGTAGAATCATGATTTCTGCATGGATTGATATCAAAAAGACCCATCTAAATGATACAACTTCTTGATAAGAACATTTGTGCCCTTAAAAAAAAAATACAGTAAAGTGCTCACGGCAGACACTCAATAAGTATATATGGATTTAATGGAAGATGAGTTTCCCAATAGCATTATAAAATTAATCCTGAGCTGATAACAGCCAAACCAAAGTCATAATAACTTCATCTTACAATCAAGTAGTCTTATTAAGTTTATATAATCAACTAAAGATATAAATACACAAGAAAGAAGATAAGGAATAAAAATACCAGGAAACCAAGCAATAGTATAAGATTTTCCTATTTCAATGTAATTGGGATAATAAGTGAAGAATGGAAAAGTAGTCTTTACAACGTTTAATCTTTCTAAATTAATTGGCTAATCAAACTGCCACAAACTGAGTAAAAATGAGAAAAACAAAAAGAAAAAGAATTATTTGAATCTCTCTGACCACTTGTCAGTTGAAAGAGAAGCACAAGGCTTGGCTGACAACCCAGCAGCGATTCCATGACCCCAGTGCTTTGACTCCCTGGGGGTGAAGAAAGTTTTCAGGTTGCATGGAGGCATTAATTCATGAAAGCACTAATTTCACTTCTCAACTCAAACCTGAAATGAGGGATTTTATGATTGCCCATGAGTTGAACTGAAACTACAACTTTGTCTCCAGTGAAGACACTGCTTATTTTTAAACTACAGCAGAGTTTATACTTCTGACCCCTCCATTTTGATACCATATGCTTACAAGACTGAGGGAAACTGCCCACAAAATGGTGGCCACCGACTCCAGCTGTGCCTGTACCAACTGGCACTCCTCCCATCAGGAGTGGGCTCTATTTCCCCTCACCTTGAATCTAGGTGGTCTAGATTGGTCTTCTGCCTTGCTCTTCCCAAAGAATAGGGAGGAAGTGACACAATGCCAGCTTAGCCCTTAAAAGACCTACAAGTGTCTGCCTTTACTCTATGAATTCTGAGCCACTGTGTAAAGGGGCACAGTTGTCCTCCCGGAGACACCACCCAAGAGGAAAGTTCACAGCCTTTCAGCAGTTCCCATCAGAGCTCCAGGAAGTCCAGGAAGGCTGTCTTGGACTTCCCCACCCCAGGTGTGCCCGTACTCAAGTGCAGCCCAATGGGTGACCTCAGCTATTGCCATGAGCTGCAGGAGAGCTGCCCAGCTGAGTTCAGACAACACAGAGAGTTGTTCAGTTCAGTTCAGTCGCTCAGTCATGTCCGACTCTTTGCGACTCCATGCACTTCCTGTCCATCACCAACTCCCGGAGTTAACTCAGACTCATGTCCATCGAGTCAGTGATGCCATCCAGCCATCTCAGCCTCTGTTGTCCCCTTCTCCTCTTGCCAAGAATCCCTCCCAGCATCAGAGTCTTCTCCAATGAGTCAACTCTTTGCATGAGGTGGCCAAAGTACTGGAGTTTCAGCTTTAGCATCATTCCTTCCAAAGAACACCCAGGGCTGATCTCCTTCAGAATGGACTGGTTGGATCTCCTTGCAGTCCAAAGGACTTTCGAGAGTCTTCTCCCACACCACAGTTCAAAAGCATCAATTCTTGGGAATGCCAAAAAATCCACCAGTAAATTGTCGCATGGTCTGTTACACTGTAACAAAGAACAGAAAAAAACACCACCCAATTTCAACTTTGCGGCTCACATTTTGGTGGCTAACTCTATATTATCCTTAAAACCAATCTGCTATCTTACCCCAAATGCATTTTGTTGAAACTCCATTTATTTTTCTACTTCGTGATGGAATTTCTCAATTCACACTTACATACATGTGTGCTTGGGTGCACACACACACACACACACACACAGTGTTTAGAATCAGCCAGGACCCATATGTGCTCTCCAATGCTGCTTTTATTCTCTCATTTTCTCTATTTCAAGGTGTCAGTTTAGTGTCAAAGTTAACTTCTCTTTTGATTATTTTCAAATTGTTTATAGAGCATGCCACGAATTCTGCTACTGCGCCAACAAATCTTTCCCCATAAGCAATTAGCAGTAACATGAATTCCCCAGGAAAAAAGTTCAAAACAAAAAACAGGACTCCTATGTTTCTGTGTGAGTGCCCACTCAGTGGAAATGTGTGTGCTTTTTAACCTTCCATCTACAATAATTAAACTTGTCCATGCTTGTTGTAATCTTGTGATTTGAAAGGCTTAAAATAAAACTTAGCTGGCTCAATCCCCAGAATGTCTAAACTTTTCCCAGCTCCAAGAAGAATGACTTTTACACCCTCTGCACACATCTGTCCCCCATACTCTCGTGGTTAGCTCCCCCACCCCAAACTCACCATTAATCCCTTAGGTTTCTCCTTGCCAAAGATGTTCTGTTGTTTGATAGAACACTAATCTCCAAGAATCTCAAAGTATCAGCTTACCTGTGAACGCCCAGAAACTGTCTCCAGCCTTAGCCTCAGCCCCTTTTATGTTTTCTTCATCTTTGAACAAATGCATTGCTTTCTGTCTGAGCATGAGGCTTATATTCTGTTGTGGTTAGAATGGATATTGACCCGAAGGCACATTGTTCCCTCGTAACTTAAAGAAACAAGTTCAACATTCAGAATCTCTCAGTGACAAATATCAATTGGTAGAACACGTCACCCATGCGCAGGAAACTCAGGTAAACTCAGGGAGGAATCCTTTGTTAAATTATCTTGGAGGTTTTTGCCAAAAGAAAATAAGTCTTGGAGAAAAAAATAAATAAAAGGCAGAAGTGGGCAGGTAAAATGTAATGGGAAGAATTCCCTTTCAATATTAATCTCTTGTCATGGTTCTACACATACACAACAGGAGAGAAGTGAAGATCTAAAGAGAAAGTGCAAATTGACAGTCTTAAGGCCCCAAGTTTGGGCAATTTATTACCAGAAAAGAAGTTGAGCTACAAAAATGAAAAACTCCATCCCTCGACAAATGTTAGGTCTAAAGCTACAGGATACCTTCACTGGAACAGTGCAGCAGAGTTAATAAAATTCCATGATATACAGCTGATGGATCCACTCTTACTGGATGTAGGGCAAGTTCAATTTTCAGTTCTAACGAATGGCAAGGTTCTCAGGCTCTAACCTAAGCGACAGCTGCATGAAGGCTTGTCTTTTGCTGGAAGGACATTTTTGACATTCCCTAACTTCAGGCCCACTGGGGAGGTGGGGATTAAAGGTGACGTGAGAATGACCCACTTCCCCCTTCTCCCAGTTACAGCAATGCCCCTTAGCATCACCTTCCCCCGTGTGCACTGCCCAGCTTCTGCTGAAAGCTCTGGGTTTTACTTCAACTGAAACTGAGATTGTCTTTGGAACATTTATTGCATTGTTGTTGTTTAGTTGCTAAGTTGTGTCCAACTCGTTGCGACCCCATGGACTGTAGCCCACCAGGCTCCTCTGTCCATGGGATTTCCCAAGTAAGAATACTGGAGGGAGTTGCCACTTGCTTCTCCAAGGGATCTTCCCAACCCAGGGATCGAACCCATGTCTCCTGCATTGGCAGATGAGTTCGTTACCACTGAGCCAATAGAGAAGCCTGGAATGCTTATGAAGGCTCCTCGGAAAACGCCAGGATCTCACAACTTTCATCATCATTTTGATGTTTGCTGGGGTGTTGGTGATCAGTCTGCCATATGTATCCTTCCAGGGTCTGTAGGGCTAACGGGGAGGCAGCAAAAGTGAAACACAATTTATCTGAAAATTCATCACCCATACCTGCTAACGGTGTATACATTGTGGAGCGACTTGGCAGAAACATGATTTTGCCTGAGGTCCCAGGATGCCACCAATTCTGCAAGGTGGGAGCAGTTTGTCTGCAATGGGGCATGTAGTGACAGGAAAGCGCAATCTTCTAATGCTCTACATCAAATGAGAAAGACCTGGGAAGAAGAAAATTAGAGGGCCGTGAGTAGAGGGTGAAACTATTTTGAGGGGAAATTAGAACGAATTTAGGACACCTTCAAGATTCTTTCACCCTTTCCCTGTCTTATTTCCATGTAATGGTTAGGAGGCCACACCCGGACCACCAAGTTGTTTCTTGGGTACCTGAGTACCCTGAAGCTTGGACCAAGTTCAAAGTAGATGATTAAAGGAATGAGGGGATTGGGAGTGATTGACTGATGAGAAAAGATGAAAGGAGTCAAACTGAGGAAACTGACTAAGCAATAGCTGAGGGGCAAAATGATAAAAAGCTACAAATAGCTCAAATGTGCACACACCAAATAAATGAGATGAATTAGCAGAGGAAAGTTTTGGCTGAGAATTAGGAAAATCTTCTGAGAGAAAGTGTTCAATTAGCCCACTGATCGTTCGCGATGAAAGTGGAGGCTGGATCAGGAGGGGCTTTTTACAAGCAGGCTGAACCTGTGTCCAGAAGGCATCGGGTGGTGAATGCTTTCCCACTCAGAAGGCACCCTGACCTGGACAAGCTACCAGAGCAAAATCTTAACAATTGAGACTAGTTAAATTACAAGTTATATTGACAACATTACTGTGTTCTGTCTTCGTGAAGGTAACTGGTTACCATGCAGGAAGGGCAGTGAAAACCTTCAGAAATCAGAGAATCAAAAAGACAGGTTTAATGTCAAACAATTGGCCACAAATTATAACATGGAAATTAAAGGCATCGTATCTCAGTGAACTAAATGAGGTGAGCTGCAACTGCTAGGACTTCTAATGAAAAGTGAAAATAATTGGAAAAAGACATTTCTTGTAAAGGCAGATTCCAGTAATGAGAACCAAGGCTGCTTTGAAGCTTTCAAACAATCCATCCTGATGACCTAAAAGGATGCCTTTTGCTTGAGGAAGTCATTTTTTTTACTTGTCCTAAAATTCCTAGTGTGACCTTGATGATAAAAATGTGTTAGCTTTCCAAAGAATTCTCCCCTATTTAGAATCTTAGAACAAAGGTTGATAGACATCTTACTTATCATTTGCATGAACATTAACCAAATAACTTGCAACATTTAATCCCCTTGAGTGCTGGATCAAATTCATCTTCAGGATGATTTTCCCCATTATTTTTAGGAAAGATTGAATTCATAAAGTGTTTTATAGAATCTAATGAACTAGAATAACCATAGCCTTTTGGGGTATAAGATCCAGAACTTAACTATAATGCTCCTAACTTATTTTTCCCATAAATATATAGGATTAAAGCCAAGCTGGAACTTTATTGATAGATTAGTTATGGGATAGTTTTCATCCTACTCGAGCCTCGTTTTTCTGATAAGTGGAACAAGTCTCTCTGTGATAAGCTTTGCCCTTTGCCCCCATTTAACTCTGCACACCCCAATTTGCTCAGTAGTAAATTTTACAAGGGTCCTTTAGCAGAATTAATAATCATGAACCAGCTTTAATTTGAAATTGCCAAGTCCTGTGCTGCCATAAACACCCCCAAGACTTCTTCCAGAAGCATTTAATAATCCATTTCATCATGCTGGCAGACACAGGTATGGTTCATTTGGAGTCTGGCCATTCCCTCCTGTGGTCAACCCTTTCCTCCCCAATCACTGGTAAATAAACCAACCCACAAATGTCTGGACATAAACATACTTTCTGTTGCATGTGTGAATGTTATTTTTTTAATTCTCTGATGATTACCTTTGATGTGTTCCTTCCCTCCTCCTCTATCTTTCACCAAAGAAACTTACAATTCCTGCAGAGCTGCACACACTTAACTGAAGCGTCTTCTGTACGAGGGGTCTATTTCTGTTCTCACCAGCAATGTCAGCTTCCCACTTGTAGTATATAGTTCCACTTTATATCAGTAGCAGAGAACAAGGTCTTAAAGCAAGGGGAAGCATCAGAGACCGTCACCTGAATTGCTGTCATATAAATTGAAGTGGAAGAAAGTCCAAAGATCAGAAAAGAGGTCTCAGCATCTGAAAGTTGAGTGGGGATCGGATATATCGGAGAAAGTTTTCCAAGATCAAGTTCCTGAAACGGCAATTACTCACCACTTGGTAAGAAAGAGTAAGCACACGTGCGCTCACGGGGGCCTACAAAACGGTCTAGTTACACAGAAACATCTCCGTGTACTTTTTTTTGATGCTTCTCCGGGGAGTATATTTTTATACAGCCCTCTTTTCTTATTACATAAAAATCCAGTAACTTATCCATATATTAATTGCCATTTGTATCTTGCCTAGATGTAGTAGGAATAAACGAAGGATTTTCTTTCTTTTTTCATCTCAGAGTTATATGCCGAATACCTTCACTTGTTTTTATTACCTTTAATTAGCTTAATAATCTGCAGATTTCCTTGTTGAATAACTGCTAACTTAATGTGTTGCCATAATGCATTTTTAAATTACTGCTTTAAAAAATTCAGTGCTGATTTTCAGTTTCCGCTCACTGTATTAATTATCTATAAATATGTGTGAGATTTCCTTCAGCAGATTTTTCACAATCTCCTTATTATCCCTATATAGACACTTTAAAGTGCTACAACAATTCAGAGTTCAACATCCCTGTAATTTACTCAGCCTTATAATTGATATTTATAAGCTCAGCAAACCTGGAAGGGAGGAGATATATTAGCCAGGCCAAGTTGAGCTCAGAGACCTCTAATTTGGATCTAAGTGCTGAGATCTTGCTTGAGGAGGCAAAGGGGTCCACCCTCCTTTGTGTCCAGATATTCACCTCTTAAGACAGTTTCTCCTTTAGAGCAAGAGATATTTTCCACCTCCCCTCCTCCCTTCCCCAGAGCTCCTTCATTCCTTTAAGCTTGAACTGAAAAGAGAAGTGAGCAAACCAGTTTGTGAGCTGTGTGCTAAGGATCGATGGTTACTGGTCTCTTCTTAGAGCATGAATCGGGCCAAGGGGAAAATGATATGCCCCAATACTGTTGCAGGAAGGGGGACCCCTTCCAGGGCCCGAAACTGGGCTCTTGTCTAACACTCAGAAATGAATTGTCTGAGGAGACACAGGTGCTGACAAAGCAAGAGATCTTATTGGGAAAGGGTACCCAGATGGAGAGCAGTAGGGTAAGGGAACCCAGGAGAACAGCTCTGCCACGTGGCTCACAGTCTTGGGTTTTATGGTGATGGGATTCATTTCTGGGTTGTCTTTAGCCAATCATTCTGACTCAGAGTTCTCCCTGGTGGTGCACGCCTTGTTCAGCCAAGATGGATGCCAGAGAGAAGGATTCTGGGAGGTGGTCGGACATGCGGTGTCTCCTTTTGACCTTTCCTGAATTCTTCCTATTGGTGGTGGCTTCTTAGCTCTGGGTTCCTTACCAGGACCTTCTGTTGTAAAACAAACTCATGCAAATGGTTACCGTGGTGCCTGGCCAGGGTGGGCGGTTTCAGTCCGTGTGCTCCCCCTAACAGTACTAGCTCTGCCACTCATTTGCTCTACAACAAAAAATGGATCGCTTGCTGTCACATCACCTCTACTGTCTCAGCCATAGAATGGAGGTAACGTTTGCCCAGAATAGAGCCTGGCACTGTTGTGAGGAACTGTGATGCTATAGACTCTGTGCTTTGAAAGCAGGAAAACACTGTCAAATGCAGTCATAATTATTAGCGCTACTGATATGTAGGATCTGTGGGGAGCACTTCACCAGTGGTTCTCAAAGTGTGCACCCCCATTCAGCAGCACCAGCCCCAGCCTACCTAATTTGAAGCTCTGGGGTAGGCCCAGCACTCTGTGTTTTCACAAGTCATTCAGGTAATTCTGATGGACACTAGTTGGAGAACCAGTGCCCAGCATATATCTGCAATCCAATAAAGTGACCTTTGATTTCAAAGGGGTTTGATTCTTTTCATTAAGGGTAATAAAAGTGTCCCAAGTTACAGGAAAGGGAAAAAAGAGAAAATGGCAAATCTGCTTTCCTTCATCTGTGGGCAGTAGAGGTGAATATTAGTTAAAACCTTGTGTCCTACAATCAGACTGCCTTGGGTCAATTTTTTTTTTTTTTTTTTTTTTTGTGGCACTGCGCAGCTTGTGGGATCTTAGTTCCTTGAGCAGGGATTGAACCTGTGCCCCCTGCAGTGGAAGAACAGGGTCCTAACAAGTGGACCCCCAGGGAATTCCCTGCCTTGGATTGAATCTTGACTAGTTGGGTGGATTTTGGCAAGTTACCTAATTTCTGTGTCTCAGGGGCTCACCTAGGATATTGTGAAGTAAAAGAGCTTATCCATATTAAACTCAGTGCCTGGAATACACCAAGTGTTCTCAACTTGTTAACTACTATTATTTTCTAGATTTTGCTTTCTGGTTAGCCCACAATTGTGTATTTGACCCAACTGACTCCCTAATTATGTAGATAAAATGAGAATATAGACAAAAATTGTTCATGGTTTGAGTGTATATATACATGGTCATTCTATGTAGACTCAGGCAAATTCACAGAATAATTCCAAATAGTCTTTCCAGTATTCAAGTAGTGCAAATACCACTTCCTTTTCATTTGTTATTCTGATGCTACAGATTTATGAATTCCCACTGTGCCTCTCTGTACCTGTGAAAATATTATCCAACCCCCCTTCAAGGAACAGAAGGCAGAGTGGAAAGAGAAAGAGAAAATCAGCCTAACCAATTATTTTTATGAACACATACAGTCAAATTCAAACGGACAGTGTAGTGTTCCTACAGAGAAAAGAATCTTCATGAATTCACCATTTAATGGAGAGCAGAAAGTCATTAATTTCATAAAAACATATGATGTATATTCATTAATCTATTTGTGAGGTGCTCAGAATTTTCCAGGTGCAATGCTCATTACTGGCATTAAATTCACTGCAATTGGCAGAAGCAGACAGTGAATAATACAAATAAATCCACGTGCATGGAAAAAAAAAGCCCTGGGAAATCTCCGAGACACTACAATTAAGGTAAGATAGACAGCAGCTCTTCTGAAGGAGGAGAATAAGCGGAATCAAGGGCTTTCAATATGGCTTCATGAAGGATTATTCAAAGATCTAAGGGCATAAAGAGAAACCCTGCGGGGAAAATGGAAAATACAGGTTGGAACCAAAGAGACTAGAGAAAGGATAAGGACAGAAAAAAGAATGTGAGAGAGGCAGAAGCTCAGTCAATGGCATTCTATCCTTGCTGAGAGAGGGAGCCATGGCAGGAGAGTCGCCCCTTAATTAATACAGCTCGTTCTCAACTTACTAACCAGCTCTAAGTTCATTGGTAAGTCAGTGAGTTGAAACCCAGAAAACATTTTCCCATGGAAACATTATTCATAGTGGTTTGGCTTTCTGGACAGCCCACAATAGGGTACTGAACCCAAAATGAAATTGAATACAGAACCTAATCCTTAAAAATATGATTTCAACTGTATCTAGCCAACATTTTTAATATTGCGCCTTTAGAAAAAAACAGTTCAAGTTCAAGTGTGGGGTGCACTGAATGAGTCCTGAGTTTCGGCCAACCCCTCAGCCTCTGTCCGCTCTGCCTACAGTGTTCTTGCCCAAATTACGTCATGGCTACACAAATAGCACATTCTCAGAGAGACCATTCCTGACCATCTTATTTTGAATTTCAACGCCCTCCCTCCAGTGCTCCTGATTCTGTTCCCTGTTTTTTTCTTTCCTCAGTAGGGCAGCATCCAACATGCTATGTATATTGACATATTGATTTACTTATTGATTGCCTCCCTTGGGAGAATGTAGACTCAATGAGGGTAGGGATTCTTGTCTATTTTCTCAGTAATGTATCCCCAGAGCCTAGAGCAGAATCTAATAGGCAATAGGCAACCAAAACATAGGCTTCTCAGGTTGTACTAGTGGAAAAGAAAAAAAAAATTCACCAATGCAGGCCACACACGTAAGAGATGTGGGTTCAATCTCTGGGTCAGGACGATCCCCTAGAGGAGGAAATGGCAACCCATTCCAGAATTCTTGGCTGGGGAATCCCTTGGACAAAGGAGCCTGATGAGTTATAACCATAGGTGGGCAAAGAGTCGGACACCACTGAAGCAACTTAGTACACATGCATAACCAAAGCATATATGTTGAACTTGATTTACTTGTTTATCTACTTATTAACTGGAGAGTGAAAGCTGGAACAGAGGCCACATAGACTCTCTTGGATCCATGAAAATGCACAAGGGAAATGAGTCCTCTAAAATCAATCTTTCCCCCAAATACTTTGAATCAGAGAAAGAAATGAATGCTTTAGGGAAGCACAGTTGGGAGAATGGCAGGAAATAAGAAATACAGAATTTTGGAATTCCGCACTATGCATGCATAATCCTAGCCTCTGGGCACACACACACACAAAAAAAAAAACCCTAAGTTTTTCTTGTCTCTCCGATACTCACATGACCTTGGACAAGACATTGACTACAGAATCATTTTTTTCTCACTGTTTAACAGAAAGATGATGCTCTTTGTACCCTGCAGGTCTGTTGATGAAGACCAAGTGGGTAATAAATGTGACTGAGCTCTGAAACAATAAAGTGCATCCCAAAATAAAACAATCATGTTGCTGAAAGGGTGATTTCCATAGACAAATTGTGAGATTAAATCTTTGTTGATCCTCTGTGGGATGCTGGGACAGTATTTTTCTGAATATAGCAATCTATAGATTACTCTTAGCTCCATAATCTACATATGAAAAATAGATAGGAAGGCTCAATGACACTATGATGTAAAAAAACTTTTTTGAATTGCAGAATTATATTTTAGTTCAAATATAAATTTCTCAGAGACAATTTCCCAGACATGTTGCTTAGTCCCTAAGCAGGTCCAACTTTCCAACTCTTTGCAACCCCATAGATGGTAGCCCACCAGACTCCTCTGTCCATGGGATTCTCCAGGCAAGAATACTGGAGTGGGTAACCATTCCCTTCTCTGGGGGTCTTCCCAACCTAGGGATTGAACATGCATCTCTTGCATTGCAGGTGGATTCTTTACTGCTGAGCCACCTACTTCTCTATCCATCAAAAATTTAATATCTCCTTGCTCATAATATCCATTTTATTTTTTTAAGATGTCAGCCATGGATAATAATATGAGGAAAACATATAATTTATTTGTTTACTGATTGTAGCCATGAAATTAAAAGACGCTTACTCCTTGTAAGGAGAGTTATGACCAATCTAGACAGCATATTAAAAAGCAGAGACATTACTTTGCCAACAAAGGTCCATCTAGTCAAGGCTATGGTTTTTCCAGTGGTCACATATGGATGTGAGAGTTGGACTATAAAGAAACCTGAGTGCCAAAGAATTGATGCTTTTGAACTGTGGTGTTGGAGAAGACTCTTGAGAGTCCCTTGGACTGCAAGGAGATCCAACCAGTCCACCCTAAAGAGATCAGTCTTGGGTGTTCACTGTAAGGACTGATGTTGAAGCTGAAACTCTAATACTTTGGCCTCCTGATGCAAAGAACTGACTAATTTGAAAAGACCCTGGTGCTGGGAAAGATTGAGGGGAGGAGGAGAAGGGAATGACAGAGGATGAGATGGTTGGATGGCATCACCAACTCAATGGACATGCATTTGGGTAGGCTCTGGGAGTTGGTGATGGACAGGGAAGCCTGGCATGCTGCCGTTCATGGGGTTGCAAAGAGTTGGACATGACTGAGCAACTGAACTGAACTGAATTGATGTGCTCTCCCCACTTTTCCTATCCTGCTAGTTCCATGACCACAGGATCATTCTGTCTTGTTAACTAATGAATATCCAGGCTTCCCTGGTGGCTCAGTGATAAAGAACCCACCTGCCAAAGCAGAAGACAAGGGCTCAATTCCTGAGTCAGGAAGATCCCCTGGAGGAAATGGCAACCCACTCCAGTATTCTTGTCTGGGAAATCCCAGGGACAGAGGAGCCTGGCGGGCTACAGTCCATGGGGTAACAAAGAGTCGGACATGACTTGAGTGACTGAACAACAGCAACAACAATGAATATCCAGAAACTAGCGCATACCTGCCACTCAGAAAGCACTCAATAAATGTCAGTTGAGTGATCCAACTAATGTGTAGGTAAATGAAGGAGTAAATGAACAATGAATGAATGAAGACATGAATGCATACACACGTACATACATACAGGCTCCAGGGCCACAGTCTTAATAGGAAAACTGAATCCACCTGGCCGTTCTTCCCATGCATGAGCTAACAACAAAATATCACAGTGTTTGTATTCCATTTCAGCAAAGAGGTCTTTCCTGGTAAAAGAGTTAACCAGTGACTGATGAGAAGAGCTGAAGTGATCTCTGGGTCCCTGATTTTGTCCCACTTTTCATTCAAGCTTGTCATTCCCACAGGCTCAGACAAGTCCTGCTTGACTGGCTAAACCTGTCAGGCCAAGCCCTGTTTAATTACAGCTGGAGAAGCTGGCTCCTCATTCACAAGTCTATCTTCAGACAGGTTTGCCCAACAAAGCCCAGATCTATGTGTCTGCTCTTGTATTCAGACTGACTGGTCTGTGGTGGGATGGGCAAAGGCCTCATGGGGAATTGGAAATATCAGAGTGAAGACCAGCCACAGAACTCTCACCCTACAGGATCCCAAGACCTGAATGACCACCAGGCACTGATATCTAGTAGAAAAATCAGACACTGTTGAAAATAAGGCTCAAAGAAAGGACACAAAGCATCAATTCCACCTTTTTCTGTGATGTAGCTTATTAGAAAGGGCTCTGCCTTGGGAGTCAGAGATCTAATTGATTTTGGACTCATTTACTTACTGTGTCATTTACAATTTTCTTTTTCCTCATTGAAAAGGGTGGATAAAAAGATCTCTTCCTCAGTCCTGTAGAGGTTAGAAGTATATGTAGTTTTTAAATCACAGTTATTATTATTTTCTGGATTATATGGTTTTTTCATAAGTCTTGCCATATAAATGGTTTGCACAGGGGTGTGTATATTCCTGGGCTTCCCAGGTATCACTAGTGGTAAAGAATCTACCTGCCAACAGGAGACATAAGAGAAATGGGTTCAATCCCTGGGTCAGGAATATCCCCCTGGAGGAAGTCATGGCAACCCACTTCAGTATTCACGTCTGGAGAATTCCATGGACAGAGAAGTCTGGTGGGCTGCGGTCCATAGGGTCACAAAGTATCAGACACAAATGAAGCAGCTTAGCATGCACACACACATGTGTATATTCCTTTAGCTCAATGGTTGTCAACCTTGGCTACCCATGGTGGGGACCTAGGGTGCTTAAAAAGGATCCATGCCTGGGTGCTCCACTCAAAGATTGTGAAGAAATTGGTGTAAATTGCTACCTGGAAGTGGATTTTTAAAGCCTTCCGAGTTTATTCTACTGGGTAAACAAAGTCAAGGACCACTGCTCTGTCTGGAAACTTCCCCAACCGAAGACTTAACACCAAAAATACAAAACTCTCTTCCTTTCTACCCCACAAAGTGCTATCAGAAGGACTTTCTAACAGAAAAGTAAGCCCTTGTGTTCTGCAATGAGTTTAAGTGGAGATGCTCTTGGAGGGGTAACTAATTGACATTGATATTAGGATAGCAGAGACTCTCTGGAGCAAACTTTGAGAGAAGAAAATACAATGGGACATCAGGAGGGGACAAGGAACATGCAGCAAACCAATTCCCTGATTTCTCACCATTTCTTTGATCTGTTAGCAAACTCTGAACTTTGTATTTGATCGCCATAGAGAACTATATCATCAGCCAAAATCTCTTCATTGTTTTCTCTTTATCTTTTTTATTTAAACTTTTTGACAATTGTCTTTTTTCTAATCGTAATTGCCCTCGGGTTAATTTTACCAGTTCCTTCATTTTGAGACATTTATGATTTTGTGGAGAAGGGAATTGGGAACAAACCAGTAAGATGTTTCACAATTTTGCTGAAGCTTTGCCCTGCATTACTTTACAAACATAAAAATATCCGCCTGATCACCAGTAACTCAGACTGGCTCTCAAATAGAAGTATACATAGTAATAGTAGTAATAAAAAAAAAAGCAAAATCAATCATTTCTGAGGGCTTACTCTGTGCCAGACACTATTGGAAGCAATTTGCATGTATTAACCCATTCAGTCCTCACAACAGCCTTATGAGCTAGATTGTTTTTTAATTAAGTTGCCAAGTTCTCATAGCATGTGCGTATGTACTCAGTCACTATGTCATGTCTGACTTTGTGACCCGATGGACTTAGCCCACCAGGCTCCTTTATCCATGGGATTTCCCAGGCAAAAAATATTGGAATAGGTTGCCATTCTCTTCTCCAGAGGATCTTCCTGACCCAGGGTCAAACCCACATCTCCTGCATTGGCAGATGGATTCTTTTAGCACTGAGCCACCTGAGAAGCCATCCTATAGCTAGAAAGGGGAGTTAAGAGTAGGGTCACCCCCCACCCCCAAAAGAATAGACAACACACAGTTTATTTAGAATTTCAGATAAACAATGACCAATTTTTTTGTAGTGTAACTATGTCTCCAACATTACATGGGGGACTTCCCTGGTGTTGTAGTAGACGATTCCGAGTTCTCAATGCGGGGGGCCTGGCTTTGATCCCTAATTGGGGAATTAGATCCTGCATGCTGCAACTAAGAGTCCACATGCTGCAAGGAAGAGTGAAGATCCTGCATGTTGCAACTAAGCCCTGGCACAGTCAAATAAATAAATAATTTTTAAAAAAATTACATGGACCATAATTTTTTAGTATAAGCGTGTTCCATGTAATATTGAGCACACATTTATACTGAAAAACTGGTCATGGTTTAGCTGAAGTTCTAATTGAGTGTCCTATACTCTGATTTGCTAAATCTGGCAACTCTAGTTAGGAGCCAAAGGCACACCATCTCACTCCAGACCCTGTGCTGTCAGCATCACGCTCTGCTGTCTCTCCCTCAAAGAATGATGACCAATTCCGTCATTCTGGAGATTTGGGAATAGAAGTCCAAGCAGGACACTTGGCTGCCCCAAACCAGCAGCCATACTTGCCACCAGCCTCTGTCTCTTCCTTTCTGCAAGGGGGCTGGATGGAATACCTTCAGGCACAGCCCTGCTCCCAGTTCGTAACTGAAAGCATTCATGTCAGCCCTGCTGGGATCAACATTTTAGGATGTAGTGTCTCGCAGTCATTTCAGCCATGGAGTCCTAGATCTGAGAAGCTGTCTATTTTTCCTTTCATCCTCCATCCACTGTGAGCCCCAGCATCTCAGTAGCTGGACTGCAGCCCAGACTTCTGTTCAGAGTGGTCATTTAGGTTAAATGATTTAGTGCATCTGCCCCTTCCAAGGCTGAGTGAGTCTTACTTACTAGGCAACTCCTTTACTCATCTCGAATTTTTGTCCATCATTAATTACTTCTGAAACCTCTGCCCCCAAGATACCAGATTTGGCCTGCTGGACAGAACCTTCTCTGTGTAAGTCTGTCTTTATTGTTTGCCTGCCAGCTCCTAGCCTATGCCAATGGATGGCTCCTGCTATAGGTCTTAGTCCTATCCACCTGCCTTGTCCAGCTGCAAGCAAGCAGCCAGTCAGCCCTGGCTGGCTCCCAAGAGAAGACAACATGAACAGTCTCTTCTGCCTGGCATCTTCTTAACCCCAAGTTTTATCCTCTTTTAGTGACTTCAATTCACTATTCTACAGATTTGGACCTCCCTCTGAGAGTTTAGAGTGCTTGGGGGTTTATAAGAGTAATGACAAGAGGAATACACAAAAGCTTTGTTTATCTCCAAAAAAGAAAACTCAGTGGTATGCAATAAACCTTGAGGCAAATATTAGGAGGGGAAAAACTATCCAAATTCAAGAACTACAGGAAACTTGGGTTGATTTTTTTTAAATAACAAATCATGCCAGACAACCTAATTAGCATTTTGATGGCGTTGTGACATGACTAGTTAATGTAGCAGTTGGTGGTAATATCCTGGATCTTTCCTTTAATGAATCATTTGATAGCATCTCATGAAATTTTTACTCACTCTTATCACTGTGTAGTTTGTTGCGATTTGTTCATTGCTTCTTAATAAACATAAAGACAAACAAGTTTCCTGCCCAAGGGAGCTTACAATCAACAAGAAAAGTCAAGCAGAGAAGGGGTTCCCACAGGAAGGAAAATGAAACTTCTTACTACTGACACAGCCTGCTCTAAATTACCAAGTGCATTGGCTGTATCATCAATCATCTCCACAAACACTTATTAAATGTTAATCTGCACATGGAGATGTGTAAGAACTCCAGGGAGTGAAACAGACATGGTCCATGCCCAGCAGGAATTGACAATCCAGAGAGCTGTAGTTATTAATCGGAGAAAAAAGACTGAGTTTTACTTCTCTTCTCCCCTCTTGCCGGATAGCTCACTCAATTAGTATTGTGTTTGCCTGTAAAACAGTCATGATGTTTGCTGGGCTTGTTTTCCTACATACGCTTGGGAATACAGGAGTTGATTTCTGCAGGTTCTGAGTATTTTTCCCCTAAAATTAATTAGATTTGCTTTTTGATTGTTTGTCAAATCTCAAGTCCTTTCCTGTAGAACTATGCCTTCATTTGGATTCTAATTTAATTTTTAACACATGTTTGAGTATATACTCCCGCTCATCTTTCAAGAGCAGATTTCAAAAGAAACTTTATAATAAAGTATGCCCTTGCTAATGGTACATTAAGCCTTAATATAATTTACCTATGCTTCTGTATATAGATGTGTATAAACACCTCCATCCATAAGTACATATTACATGTAATATGAACACGTTAAATAACAATCAAGATTTATTGGGTGCTCCCAAAGTTTTAGGTACTACACTGGCATACTTACCTTCTCATTCAATCTCACGAGACCTTCTAAAAAAACATAAGAGTATTATTTACATTTCATAGATGAGGAAATGAAAACACAGAGATCAGACACCCAATAAGTCCTAAAACTAGGATTTGAACCAATTGTCTGACTCCAGATCTAGGTTCCTAACTACCCACCCTGTTGCTGTGATTGAAATTTTATTTTTAATGTCTGTATTTGCAAAATTCTATCTGGGGAATTTTGAGGCTCAACCAGTTTGAGATGCAAAGACTCTCAGTGTGCTGTCACCTCATGGCAGCCTCTTGATCACTTCTACGGGACAGCTGGCCACAGCCGTCCCATCGCTGCTCAGCACCTCTTGGGCTGGGTTCTGCCCTCACTGCTCGCTCCTAGGACCCATGTGCTCTGACTCGCAACTTTCACCTTGAGAACACAGCCTCTCCCCTCACCTTGTATCCCTCTCACTATCCAAAGAATTCTCAAACACAACACAATTTGATTTTCTGTGCTAGTGAAGATTTATGAGCGTACAAAGTGTCTACCGGCAGGCAATTACAGCCCACTTGAAAATGCCTTTGCAGAAAGCTGAAATCTGATAAGAAAGCAGAGTGAGATTCTCAGAGGGAGCCAGCCTCACATTCTGCTTTTCCAATGTTCAAATCATCCCAATTTGGGAGCACAAGATCTTTGAACTTGCAGAGGTTGACTTTTGTGCTTCAATAGACAATACACTTAAACACTTTTCCAGGAACATAGCACGGGACCCTATGCTTCCTGGGTGGGACAAAGCAAGTCCTAGGTCCTCCAACCATCCTGCCCACCCAAGAGGCTTTCCATTGCTGCCAGCACATGGCTCTAACTAAAGCAATTAGAAGCAAGTAAGTCATCATGCTTTTCACTAAATGACACCACAACCCCTGGCCCAAGTTAATTAGACTAAGATTGTCACCGACTCTTAGCTGCCATGTATACTCTGTCTAGTGATCCATGAATCAGCTGCACATGAGAATTCCACCCAACAGGGTGCCTCATGCTGGATAACCACTAATGAAACAAATCAACTCTTCTCTCATTCTCTCTTTCTCTCCTTCCTTCCCTCCCTCCGCCTCTCAGAGCATTTGAACATGAGAAACAGTAGGAAACAGGAGAATAAAATGTACAATAGAGCCAGGAGGTAGCTTAGAAGAAAAGCTATGATCAACCTACACAGCATATTAAGAAGCAGAGATACTACTTTGCCGACAAAGGTCCGCCTAGTCAAAGCTATGGTTTTTCCATTAGTCATGTATGGATATGAGAGTTGGACTATAAAGAAAGCTGAGTGCTAAAGAATTGATGCTTTTGAACTGTGATGTTGGAGAAGACTCTTGAGAGTCCCTTGGACTGCAAGGAGATCCAACCAGTCCATCCTGAAGGAAATCAGTCCTGAATATTCATTGGAAGGACTGATGCTGAAACTGAATCTCCAATCTTTTGGCCACCTGATGCGAAGAACTCACTCATGGGAAAAGACCCTGTTGCCAGGAAAGATTGAAATCAGGAGGAGAAGGGGATGATAGAGGATGAGATGGTTGGATGGCATTACCGACTCGATGGACGTGAGTTTGAGTAAACTCCAGGAGTTGGTGATAGACAGGGAGGCCTGGCATGCTGCAGTTCATGGGTTCGCAAATAGTTGGACATGACTGAGTGACTAAACTGAACTGAACTGGATCTGCTGGCTTCTCAGGAAAATGTCCAAGAGCACCTCAGGGTGACTTGTTACAGTCCCTTGGCTACCAGGAGGTTGACACAGTAAGGTCTTGGGAGGATAGGATCATTAAGACCGCTGCTCTGGACAAATTCTTTCCAACTACATTAGCGGCATCTTTTCCTGTACTAGTTTTCCTCTTATTTGTTTTTTTTTTTTTTTCTTAATCCGGTTTGTTTTCAACTCCTCTACAGACCACTCTGGAATATTGCACCAAAAACAGAATCCTGGAATTTTCTGTTCCCTAGTTTTTACTGAGTGAAAACATTTTTCTCTCTTTTTATTCCCTTTTAATTATCCAGATACTAATGTATTTTGTTTGCCATTATATTCTTTTTACATTTAACAGCTTATGCTATTATCTTTTAACACATATACATAAGATACTAGAAATATTCTCTACTCCAGAGCATGTGAGAAAGAAAATATACCTATCTCCCAAACTGCACAACACCTTCCTATTCTTAGAACTTGTCTTAGATTTAGTTTTCTCTAAGATTGCAGGTTTGAATAGGAGAAGATAGCAAGCCTGTTTCAATTCATTTGGATCATGGTTTGATGAACCCATATATGTCAAAGTATTTAGTACAGTGTAATGCTCAAAGTAGGGATTCAATAAATGCTTATACATTTTTGTTCCTCTGACTCAAAGGTTAAAAAAGGATGAGAGATTGACATTTTAAATGTCAACTGAAGTTTCTTTTCTTGAAAAAAATGTGACCCAATTTTCACCTGTAAGACTGAGTGACTAAGTCCCAAAACACTCACTGTCTCATTTTAATTTTTTTATATAAGCTATTCTAAAATATAATTCTTAATTCTAAAATGTACAGAGTAGCCTTAAATTAAGTTAATTGCTAGAATCAGTAGAAATATTTCACTATCTCTTTCCACTGTATTATGGCACACTGGTTTTAAAGCAGTTAATAGTTCTAGAAAATAATGTATTAGCAGTCAAAAATATGAATCAATGATATTACTTCAGTACTATTTCAGAAGCAATCAGGATGGTTGAATTAATAACATCCTATTATTTTATTATTGCATAAGAATTTATAGCTGTGCTGACACCACACCAGGACTAATTCTCCCTTTTATTGGACTTTATTAGACAATGTATGGCAGGGCTTTCTCCAATGTCCCTGGGGAATCCCAGAATGACCCAGGCCAGGTCACTTTCTTAACCCTCACCCAGTGACACATTACTCTTTTGTCTCTCCAGGTTCACACAAAGTTCATGCATAAAAATACATGCCTAAACCAGAGGTCAGCCAATCAACAAGGTAGCATTTGAACACTTAAAACTTAAATCCAACTTATATTTGATAAGATATATATTATGGGCTTTCCGTTAGCAGCAAACTTTGACAGGGTGATCTATCTTTAGATTTATGCTTTTGAACACTGACCAGGTCTGCTTTTGTCTGGCTATACTGAACCTGAATTTGCTAACTTTTATGCCAAAGGTGTGTGTGTATATATATATATGAAGAAACTGTCAATTGGTCATAAATTGAAGAAGGAATTACATTCAATGCTTCTTACTCAGCAAGAGGATTTAAGAAAGTTTTGGGTGACCATAGTTTGAAAAGCTCACCCCCAACTGCCTTATGTTGCGAGGTAAAGTTTAGATTTTGGTCTGCTATTGCCGTCTGGCTGTATGATACCTATTTGTGGTCCAGAGGCAGATCATCTCAGCCACCTCCTCATTTAATAATATTTACCAAACACCTAATATACACTAAACATGATTCTAAATATCAGGGATAATACATGGAGCAAGGCATTCTTTTCCTAGAGATCATACTCCAGTCTCCCTTCCTCACTCACGGATATAATTTACAGTACATTGATCTGGCCTTAGCCAGGAGTAGAATGAGGAAAAGTTTCAAGCTTGTCATTTCCACTGTCCCTTGTTCCTAACTTTAGAGAAGCCTTTTTTAAAATTAAGTTTATAGACCATTCATATTCCAATATATTCAAACCTTTTCTATTTTCCTGGAATATAGCAGTGACCACGACAAAACCATTATATTACTCAATTTCATACACTTTTATTCATGAAAGAGAATGAAATTGGACAGGTGTCATTTGGCTGTAATAAAATCTGAGATTCAGGAGAATGAGTACAGGAATTATTGTGATCAGCTCAACCAACAGAGATTCTTTCTTTCTACTCCTTCTATGCTTGGTTGATTTCTCTCAGGAAAGCAAATATTAGTGTGTTTTCCTAAGAAACAAGACAAGCAGACATAGAATAACATGCTGAAGCTTTAATAGCTCTTATGAACCATCATTTCAAAACTTTCAATTCACATAGGAGAAGTGGTCTTTACTGTGCTGCCTTCCGCCTCCTTCATCTAGCTAAATCCTTGTCATCAGGCAGCATTCTCCCCAGCATCACCTCCTCCAGCTCCAAGGCTAATTCCATGGCCCTTCGCTGTGTTCCCATTGGTCCTACGTGTATCTACATCAGAACATAGACCATATCAGACTGACATTATTTGTTCACGCATCTATTTCCTAATGACACTGAAGTTTTTCAGTGGCGAAGCATCTCCTCTTTGTTCCTCTCTGTATCTCAGCCTGCAGAAGGAGCTAATACATGGCAGACTCATACAGTGCTTATAACCTGATGTGACCTGCTGGAGTTTATATGGTACAATTACAGCAGATCCAGGACTAACACACAGCACTCCTAGCTTGTGGTCTTGGAATCTTTCCATATCACGTGAAGGAGTAAGCGGGAAGAGAAAGCCTTATAAATTGAAAAGGGAAGTCTTTGAACAGTTTTTTTAGGACAAATTAATGAAAATGAGTGGGCAATTTTGCCCCAGAGCCTCTGCCACCCACGTGATCCCTTGACTGTTCAGCAGCTGTTAAAGATAAGCAGCCTTGAGTCCAAAGAAATAGAAAGGGAACAGCAATCAATATTTGTTGAGTACCTGCTATGCTCCTGGAACCTAACACATACTATCTCATTTAAAGCAAGGTTTCTATAGGATTCTGTGTTCTGATTTCCTTTGCTTTCATCTTTCCTGGTGAAACTCTTTTTAAATAGCTGCAAAGGGAGGAAAAATAGAATGATACCAAAAGGATTTGGGAAACCCAAAGTCTCCTGGAAGCCAATAAATGTGATAATGACCTGATAACCTGCTTAAAAGGTTATCTGTAACCTGTACAAAAAAAGATCTTCATGACCCAGATAATCATGATGGTGTGATCACTCACCTAGAGCCAGACATCCTAGAATGTGAAGTCAAGTGGGTCTTAGGAAGCATCACTGAGAACAAAGCTAGTGGAGGAGATGGAATTCCAGTGGAGCTATTTCAAATCCTAAAAGATGATGCTGTGAAAGTGCTGCACTCAATATGCCAGCAAATTTGGAAAACTCAGCAGTGGCCACAGGATTGGAAAAGATCAGTTTTCAAGACAGAAATATAGATCAATGGAACAAAATAGAAAGCCCAGAGATAAATCCACACACATATGGACACCTTATCTTTGACAAAGGAGGCAAGAATATACAATGGATTAAAGACAATCTCTTTAACAAGTGGTGCTGGGAAATCTGGTCAACCACTTGTAAAAGAATGAAACTAGAACACTTTCTAACACCATACACAAAAATAAACTCAAAATGGATTAAAGATCTCAACATAAGACCAGAAACTATAAAACTCCTAGAGGAGAACATAGGCAAAACACTCTCTGACATACATCACAGCAGGATCCTCTATGACCCACCTCCCAGAATATTGGAAATAAAAGCAAAAATAAACAAATGGGACCTAATTAACCTTAAAAGCTTCTGCACATCAAAGGAAACTATTAGCAAGGTGAAAAGACAGCCTTCAGAATGGGAGACAATAATAGCAAATGAAGCAACTGACAACTAATCTCAAAAATATACAAGCAACTCCTACAGCTCAACTCCAGAAAAATAAATGACCCAATCAAAAAATGGGCCAAAGAACTAAATAGACATTTCTCCAAAGAAGACATACAGATGGCTAACAAATACATGAAAAGATGCTCAACATCACTCATTATCAGAGAAATGCAAATCAAAACCACTATGAGGTACCATCTCACACCAGTCAGAATGGCTGCAATCCAAAAGTCTACAAGTAATAAATGCTGGAGAGGGTGTGGAGAAAAGGGAACCCTCTTACACTGTTGGTGGGAATGCAAACTAGTACAGCCACTATGGAGAACAGTGTGGAGATTCCTTAAAAAACTGGAAATAGAACTGCCTTATGATCCAGCAATCCCACTGCTGGGCATACACACTGAGGAAATCAGAAGGGAAAGAGACATGTGTACCCCAATGTTCATCACAGCACTGTTTATAATAGCCAGGACATGGAAGCAACCTAGATGTCCATCAGCAGATGAATGGATAAGAAAGCTATGGTACATATACACAATGAAGTATTACTCAGCCATTAAAAAGAATACATTTGAAGCAGTTCTAATGAGGTGGATGAAACTGGAGCCTATTATACAGAGTGAAGTAAGCCAGAAAGTAAAACACCAAATACAGTATACTAACGCATATATATGGAATTTAGAAAGATTGTAACAATAACCCTGTGTACAAGACAGCAAAAGAGACACTGATGTATAGAACAGTCTTATGGACTCTATGGGAGAGGGAGAGGGTGGGAAGATTTGGGAGAATGGCATTGAAACATGTAAAATATGTATGAAATGAGTTGCCAGTCCAGGTTCAATGCATGATACTGGATGCTTGGGGCTAGTGCACTGGGACGACCCAGAGGGATGGTATGAGGAGGGAGGAGGGAGGAGGGTTCAGGATGAGGAACACATGTATACCTGTGGCAGATTCATTTTGATATTTGGCAAAACTAATACAATTTTGTAAAGTTTAAAAATAAAAAAAAAATCAGTTTTCATTCCAATCCCAAAGAAAGGCAATGCCAAAGAATGCTCAAACTACCGCACAATTGCACTCATCTCACACGCTGGTAAAGTAATGATCAAAATCCTCCAATCCAGGCCTCAGCAATACGTGAACCATGAACTTCCAGATGTTCAAGCTGGTTTTAGAAAAGGCAGAGGAACCACAGATCAAATTGCAAACCTCCACTGGATCATGGAAAAAGCAAGAGAGTTCCAGAAAAACATCTATTTCTGCTTTATTGACTTTTTATCCAAAGTCTTTGACTGTGTGGATCACAATAAGCTGTGGAAAATTCTGAAAGAGATGGGAATACCAGACCACCTGATATGCCTCTTGAGAAATCTGTATGCAGGTCAGGAAGCAACAATTAGAACTGGACATGGAACAACAGACTGGTTCCAAATAGGAAAAGGAGTACATTAAGGCTATATATTGTCACCATGTTTATTTAACTTCTATGCAGAGTACATCATGAGAAATGCTGGGCTGGATGAAGCACAAGCTGGGATCAAGATTGCTGGGAGAAATATCAATAACGTCAGATATGTAGATGACACCACCCTTATGGCTGAAGGTGAAGAGGAACTAAAGAGCCTCTTGATGAAAGTGAAAGAGGAGGGTGAAAATTTTGGCTTAAAGCTCAACATTCAGAAAACTAAGATCATGGCATCTGGTCCCATCACTCCATGGCAAATAGATGGGGAAACAGTGTCAGATTTTATTTTTTTGGGCTCCAAAATCACTGCAGATGGTGACTGAAGCCATGAAATTAAAAGATGCTTATTCCTTGGAGGAAAGTTATGACCAACCTAGACAGCATGTTAAAAAACAGAGGCATTACTTTGTCAACAAAAGTCCGTCTAGTCAAGGCTATTGTATTTCCAGTAGTCATGTATGGATAGGAGAGTTGGACTATAAAGACAACTGAGCACCAAAGAATTGATGCTTTTGAACTGTGGTGTTGGAGAAGACTCTTGAGAGTCCCTTGGACTACAAGGAGATCCAACCAGTTCATCCTAAAGGAGATCAGTCCTGGGTGTTCATTGGAAGGACTGATGTTGAAGCTGAAACTGCAATATTTTGGCCACCTGATGCAAAGAGCTGACTCATTTGAAAAGATCCTGTTGCTGGGAAAGATTGAGGGCAGGGGGATGACAGAGGATGAGGTGGTTGGATGACATCATCAACTCAAAGGACATGAGTTCGGGTAAACTCCGGGAGTTGGTGATGGACAGGGAGGCCTGACGTGCTGCAGTTCATGGAGTCACAAAGAGTCAGACATGACTGAGCAAATGAACTGACTGACTGATTTATCAATGATTGGATGGTTAGAGCCCAGAACTAGGGTAAATACACCATAGATGCTTGAGAAAAAATAGGCGTATAGAAGGAATAAGACTAGGTTGAGGACTGACGTGGTAAGAGTGAAAAATTCCTCAATCAACTTCTATTATGGGACTTCCCAGGTGGCACAGTGGATAAGAGTAGGCCTGCCAATGCAGGGGCCAAATAGTCGATCCCTAATCCAAGAAGATCCCACATGCCTCAGAACAGCTAAGCCTGTTCACGACAACTACTGAACCAGGGTGCCTAAAGCCTGTGCTCTGCAACTAGAGAAGCCACCACATTGAGAAGCCAGTGCACAGCAGCAAAGAATAGTTCCCAATTGCTGCAGCTTCAACTAGAGAAAGCCCACACAAAAAGCAAAGAAGACCAAACACAGCCAAAAATAAATCCAAAAAAAAATTCCATATGACACAATTTTGCTGTGCCACCAATTTTATGCCATCAGAAACCACCTCTGGCCTATGCTAAAAACAACAATAAAGAAGATAACTATTAGCATGCAAAAACACATGTTCTGTTCTTAGATCCCTCTCTCCATAAAGTTTGAATTGTTCTTATTGCATGAACTGTTGAACCAATTAGCAGTTTCTAGAAACCCCAAAGGCCTGTTTTGCACGTTATTGTTCCTCCTCTTTCCAACCCTCATGTACCCAGTGATTCTAAGGATGCATTTTGAAAAATATCGTTTCTTTTTATTCTGACTATATAGAAAGGTGCTTAATTGGGCCTTTGTCATTTAAGGAAAGTGAACAGATGGAGGAAGGAAAATTAATAACTAAATTTCCCCACCTCATTGATTGAGCCCATCACAAAGAATATTAGAATGCTTGAGATTCCTTCTCATGCTTTAGAATATGATCCTAGAAACTACCAAGCAGTTTGCAGAATTCTTAAAGCAAAGCTATTCCATTATCAGTGTAACAAGCATGAACCACATCTTCAGTTTGAGAATCAGACAATCAATCCTTTGTGTTTTTGCCCAAATTTACTTGCTCCACCTCTACTCCTTCCCTCACCCCTGAAGTCTAGTACCTCCTATGAGTCTCCATTCATTGCTCAAATAACCAAGAATCACACTACTTTCTTAATTCAACATAAAGACCTATCTCTAAACACATCCTGAAAAGGGGACAGGGATGCCCCATAAGTCTACAAGTCAGAGACTTCTAACATTTTCTTTTAATGAAGTTTATTTTATTTGCACATTGCACCTTAAAGTCTTTTATTATATTCTGTGAAAGTGAAAGAGCGTTAGTTGCTCAGTCATGTCCGACTCTTTGTGACCCCATGAACTGTAGTCCTCTCCCCTCCTCTGTCCATGGAATTCTCCAGGCAAGAACACTGGAGTGGGTTGCCATTCCCTTCTCCAGGGGAACTTCCCAGGTCTCCTGCATTGCAGGCGGATTCTTCACTGTCTGAGCCACCAGGGAAGCTCACCTATTATGTTTTACTACTACTACTACTACTACTAAGTCTCTTCAGTCGTGCGACCCCAGAGACAGCAGCCCACCAGGCTTCCCCGTCCCTGGGACTCTCCAGGCAAGAACACTGGAGTGGGTTGCCAGTTCCTTCTCCAATGCATGAAAGTGGAAAGTGAAAGCGAAGTCACTCAGTCGTGTCCGACTCCCAGCGACACCATGGACTGCAGCCTACCAGGCTCCTCCATCCATGGGATTTTCCGGGCAACAGTACTGGAGTGGGGTGCCATTGCCTTCTCCGCATTATGTTTTACTTCATGTGAAAAATATGCTGATTAATACCACTAAAATGATTTTACTGTACCATGCATTGCACTTGAGAAGCTGGGGCTGGGTACAATTTTCAATGTTGCTGTCACATGGCGCTGCTGTTTAAAACAAACCCAACTCCTTACCAGCTGGGACAGTGACACTATCTACCATTTTCCAAACGTGCAGATGACAGGGTTGTTCCACCCCTGGACCCCCATAGTTAGAGCTCTTTGAACATGAACACCATGCGTGGGGGAGGGATACAAGTGTTGGTGGACACCGAGGTAAGAGCCTAGCCTTAGTCAGGCACTGGGCAAAATACCAGCAGTTCCCTCACCATACCCTGGGAGTTGGAGTTAATTCTCAAACACATTCCAGACTTGCCCTTCTCTCAAAATGGGTCGCCTCTCAAGGGGCCTGTAGGAGCCCTTTTATGATGATTGTAAATGCAGAATAATATTCAACTTTTGATGAGTTCCAATAGTCTTTATATTTACATGGCTTAAAAAAATCTCTCAAAAATTACAAAATAACCAATCTGACCCATTTATAGTCTGAAAAGTGAAAATCTCTCAGTCGTATCTGACTCTGAGACTCCATGGACTGTAGCCCACCAGACTCCTCTGTCCATGGAATTCTCCAGGCAAGAATACTGGAGTGGGTAGCCATTCCCTTCTCCAGGAGATCTTCCCAACCCAGGGATCGAATCCAGGCCTCCAGCATTGCAGGTGGATTCTTTACCGTCTGAGCTACCACTACCTAGACAGCAAAAGAGGCAGGTGTATCTTGTATTGCAACCTCACTGGAGTAAAACATGGATAATGATATCTCACCTAAGTAGAGATATCACCCTAAGATACTCACCTAAGTATCTCACCCACTGTTGCTTTTGTTGTTATTGTTGCTTGGTCACTAAGTCATGTCTGACTCAGCAACCCCATGGACTCTAGCCTACCAGGCTCCTCTGTCCTCCACTATCTTCCAGAGTTCACTCAAATTTATGTCCACTGAGTCTGTGATGTCATCCAACCATCTCAGTAGGCTTCCTGCTTCTCTGTGAAGAACTAAGAGAGGAAGGACCAAGACTCTATTCAGTAAGATTCTCTTTAATAAGATAATTGTTAAAGTATCTTCAATAATTCATATTGGTCAAGTCTATTCATCTTTCTGCGTTGCTGTGGCTCTGCTTCTCAGACAGAGGTCATCATAACTTTCCCACCTAACTTCAAGTTTATTGTAAAACTGATGAGACATCAGATGTTGCAGGGCTGGAAAAAGTTCTTAAATGATCCTAATACAAACATAACATGATTATCCATGCGACCTTATAGCTCTCTCCAAGGAAACCTTTCACTAAAAAATTGAAACTGAAGAGAAAGAAGCCTTGTTGCTAAGAACATACTTTGTTTAAAGTAGGAAACCACCCTCCTAGCAATGAGAACTCTAAGGATTTCATCATTATAACCTTTTTTCCAGAATCAAAACTGCCTTTTCTACTCACCCCTGAAGCCACTTCAATAAAGGCTCTTCCTAGTGGGCACTCAGAGGAAGTCATTTGTGTGATATATATATTTAATTTCGTGTATATTTTTGCACCTCATCTGCAAATCTCACTTTCTATATTTATCTTGAGATTCTCTAATTGCCTGCTGATGTAAACCTATTTCTTCAAACAAAAAGAACCTGTGGACCCAAAGGGAGTATCTTCAAAACCAGGGATAAACAGTAAACAAAAATCAAGGTCAAGGTCAAGGTTTAATCTCATCTTATTTTCTTTAAACCTGAACTTTATAGTCCGAAAAATACTAGAATGATTTTCCTTCTTCCTTGGTGAATTCATTACTGGATTGGATATATAACATCTTTTGCTTTGAAAAAAATGAATGCTTTAGATAGAACAAATTTGCTCTAAATCATTTTTCAAGATTTCCTGTTACTTCATCTAAAGCTGCTTTCCATTAATAATTCCTCAGTACAAAGCATCTAGACACACAGACACCATAATTAGGGAGATTTCAATTACCTATGTGAGGAGGCAGGTAATTGACAATCTAATTAGTCTCATTTCAATTACCATTTTTCTCTTCATTAGAGCAGTTAGTTAGAGAATGGGAAAGGTTTGTAAAACATTCCAAGGCCACAGCATTTTCAGCTAGATTTACTAAAGAGTAAGGCTGGACCTTTCCCGAGACCAAAGGAACACAAGCAAGAGGAATGCAGTGTCCAAGACTGTTGCTGTGTTTAGAAACCGGACAAGCATATTGGAAGCTCATCAAGTAAAATTATGATTCAAAGCCCTGGGGTTTGAGCTGGCAAGTGATTCAGATAGGATTCATTCATTGTCCAAAGGAGAGGTTATTTGAAATTAGTAAACATTCTCATTTATGGAGTACTTCCTGTGGATCAGACTTCACATAGGCACCTACCACATGGCATTCTCTCATTTTTGAATGAATGTCAACACTGTGAGGTTAATATTATCATTCCCATTTTACAGAGGAGGAAACTGAATGACAGATTATGCAATTTTCTGCATCCAGACAAATACTCCAGGTTCTGAATATTTCTGTTTATTTCCTGACCCCGGGAGGAGAACTTTGCTTTGGATCTCAACAGGCCTGGAGATAGATCCCAACTTCTTCACCTATCAACTGTCTCTCCTCAAATACTAAGCTCCTTTTCACCCTCTTAATTTTTTTAAAAAAAGTTACCTTTTCATTGCTGCTGAATATAGGAAATGGGGTATAAATATGGACAGATGTATAAAAGTATCCACCTATACATATTGAAAGCTGAAAGTACCTAAAGGACAATTTCCAGTGAACTCTGGGTGATAATGATGTGTCTGTGAAGGTTCATTAATTGTAACAAATGTAGCACTTTGGTGCTGGATGTTGGTAGTGGGAGAGATTGCTCATGTGTGGGGATAGCAACTCTCTGTACCTTCAACTCAATTTTGCTGTGAACTAAGTAAGATCATGGCACATGGTCCCATCACTTCATGCAAAACAGATGGGGAAACAGTGTCAGACTTTATTTTGGGGGGCTCCAAAGTCACTGCAGATGGTGACTGCAGTCATGAAATTAAAAGACACTTATTCCTTGGAAGGAAAGTTATGACCAACCTAGATAGCATATTCAAAAGCAGAGACATTACTTTGCCAACAAAAGTCCGTCTAGTCAAGGCTATGGTTTTTCCAGTGGTCATGTATGAATGTGAGAGTTGGACTGTGGAGATAGCTGAGTGTCAAAGAATCAATGCTTTTGAACTGTGGTGTTGGAGAAGACTCTTGAGAGTCCCTTGGACTGCAAGGAGCTCCAACCAGTCCATTCTAAAGGAGATCGGTCCTGGGTGTTCTTTGGAAGGACTGATGCTAAAGCTGAAACTCCAGTACTTTGGCCACCTCGTGCAAAGAGTTGACTCCCTGGAAAAGACTCTGACACTGGGAGGAACTGGGGGCAGGAGGAGAAGGGTACGACAGAGGATGAGATGGCTGGATGGCATCACTGACTCGATGGACATGAGTCTGAGTGAACTCTGGGAGTTGGTGATAGACAGGGGGGCCTGGTATGCTGCAATTCATGGGCTCGCAAAGAGTTGGACATGACTGAGCAACTGAACTGAACTGAACTGAAGTAATATCGGGTCTTCACTTGTGGCTCAGCTGATAAAGAATTCACCTGCAATGTGGGAGACTTGGGTTTGATTCCTGGGTTAGGAAGATCCCCTGGAGACCAGAAAGGCTACTCACTCCAGTATTCTAGCCTGGAGAATTTCATGGACTGTATAGTTCATGGGGTCACAATGAATTGAACACAACTGACCGACTTTCACTTCACTTCAAGTAGTATCAACATATATACTATCATGTGTAAAGTGGATGGCTGGTGAGATGCTATATAACACAAGGATCCCAGTCAGGCACTCTGTGATGACCTAGAGGAGTGGGATGGGGGTAGAGGAGGGAGGCCCACAAGGGAGGGAACATATGTGTGATTATGGCTAATTCACATTGTTGCATGGCAGAAACCAATGCAACACTGTAAAGATAAAAAACAAAAAAATATCCTGTAATAAACCATAATGGAAAAGAATATGAAAAAACTAAATAAATGAAAACTTCAAGGTCATTGGTGGTATAGAGCTTCCTAGAGAAAATTCTAAGATTAGTCAAGCCTGTACCGTCTCTTCTCTGAGACTTCCATCTCTGTTGGTTACATCTTGCTCCATCCAGTGTCCTGTGTCCCCTCTTTTGTCCTACAAGCTCGTCAGTTTTTCATGCTTTCCAGATCCTCTTCCCCTTCCAATCAAGACTTTCCTGAATCTTCCAAGACATCTTAGAGAAAACTGGACACTTACAAAGATTATAGATCTTAACTCAAGGTATATAGATGTCAGAAACATATTAATTTATTTCTGGGAAATATTAAAGGCTTAATCTAAAGGTCATCAGGCCCCTTGACCATAGATTATAAGGAGGTAGTCTTAAAATAGGGAAACCAAGTCACCAAGATTCTGAGTGAGTGCTGTGCAATAAAAGTGTAATGCAAGCTACAAATACAAACCACGTGCATTAATTTAAATGTTCTAATAACTACATTTAAAAAGAAGAAAAAGATAAAATTAATTTTAAATTATATTTATTTAACCTAGCATATCCAAATGTTGTCATTTTAATGTGCAGTCAACACAAGCATTATTATTGAGATATTTTACATTATTTTTCTTTAGACCAAGTCTTTGAAATCTGGTGTGTATTTTACAACTCTGCTACTGCTGTGGCTGCTGCTAAGTTGCTTCAGTCGTGTCTGACTCTGGCAGCCCACCAGGCTCCCCCGTCCCTGGGATTCTCCAGGCAAGAACACTGGAGTGGGTTGCCATTTCCTTCTCCAGTGCATAAACGTGAAATGTGAAAGTGAGGTCGCTGAGTTGTGTCCGACTCCTAGCAACCCCATGGACTGCAGCCTACCAGGCTTCTCCGTCCATGGGATTTTCCAGGCAAGAGTACTGGAGTGGGTTGCCATTGCCTTATCCATTTTACAACTCTAGAATATCTCAGTTTGCACCAGCCATATTTCAAGTGTTCAACAGCCAGCTGAGGCTAGAGACTACATGTTGCTACATCTAGCACAGTCTAGATTTCTTATGACATTCAATGCATTCCCCAATCAGCTACAGCCACAGAAAGGTTTTCTATCCACCCCAAGGGTGGATTGAGCTCCTCTGACACAGGATGGAATTCCAGTTCAAATGCAGGTGAAGATTCTTTTAAAAAGCAAAGATGACCATCTGCACCATGCTCTATTGCCTTTACAGTGCTTTGACATGCTGTATTTCTTTGGGGTCTCACAGCAAGGCCACATTTTATAATTCCTATTTTTCAATTTAAAGTTCCACTGATTACTGATGGATTCAAAAACCATGTTCTAGTCATGTGATTTTGAACAATTGACTTAACTTCTCTGAGATTCAACTTTCATGCTGTATAATAAAGATAATAATCCCTGGTATGGATGCTGATTGTGAAGATTAGAAAGAATATATATAAAGAATACAGAATAAATGGGTCTTCCCAGATGGCACAATGGTAAAGAATCCACCTGCCAGTACAGGTGATGCAAGAGAGACAGGTTGAATCCCTGGATTGGAAAAATCCCCTGGAGGAGGAAATGGCAACACACTCCAGTATTGCCTGGGAAATCCCATGAACAGAGGAGCCTGATTGGCTACAGTCAATGGGGTCACAAAAAGTCAAACACCACTGAGCGTACACACACACACACACGCAGAATAAATGCTCCAAAAGGGTAGTAAATATTCAAATTCTGCAGACTCCAAATCACATATTCTTTGCATTGGCTCATGTGGTCTTCAAAAGCAGGTAGGTCTGGAAGATTTCACACAAAAAAAGCAGAAGAAACCCAGCATCTGGTAGAGCAATATCTAATCCAGACGAAGCTGTTTTTGATGCTATCATCGTTTTCTGTAAATCCTTTGTTCTGAACTTTTCTACGTAGTTCCTGACCTCACATTTTAGGTTCTCTGGCTTGGATGGCTTTAACTATGAAATACAGTCTTCTGGGGGTGGTGGGAGGGGGAAGGGACTCTCATTTTGATATTAAACTTGATGGATCTGGATGACTCCACTCTGTAAGTGGTTAATTATCTACTCTTGGAAGTACCACTGGACACCCGAATTTTAACCCAAAACATGGACTCCAGAATTTCTTGATACTTCATCTACCCAGTCCCACTCAATTGCCTCTAGGAATCAGGACTCTCCAGGACATTGATCAGCTCAGAACAAGTAGTTACCAGGGCAACCCTCTCTGGGTGGTAAAAATGTTCTATGGACTTAAAATCCTGGCACTCTTCACATTACTTCATGCAAGCACCTGCTTATTTTAACTATACATGAGTTTTGTTCTAATTGTAATAAAAACTGTAACCCCAGGCTTGACTCCTTTAGACTTTCTCTAAAATAAAATTTCCACCCTATGTATTAATTTTTGCATGTAATTCATACACTTCCATTCCTGAATTTTTGACAGGCTTTTCACTACTCTTACAAGAAGAAAAGGAAGCCAAGATAACGTGGATTTTGAACTTTTATATTTATCATTCTAAAATTCCATCTTATTCATCATAACAGACTCATAATGGATGGCAGTAAAATGTAAGTTACCAGGAATAACTGAGATAAGAACAGAGTTTCAATAATGGGGCAGCTATTAGAAGAGGTAGGAGAGTAAAGTCAAGGTTCAAAGTAGGCAAAATTAGGGTTAAGAAGTCCACACTCCACACAGGAAATCAGAAATCTAGGTACTCAAAATGAAAAGGAAAAAGTAAAAAGTGAAAGTGTTAGTTGCTCAGTCATGTCTGACTCTTTGTGATCCATGGACTATAGTCCTCCAGGTTCCTCTGCCAATGTGATTCTCCAAGCAAGAATACTGGAGTGGGCAGCCATTCCCTTCTCCAGGGGACCTTCCCAATCCAGGAACTGCCCCCGGGTGTTCTGCATTACAGGCATATTTTTATGATCTGAACCACCAGGGAAGCCCCAAAATGAAGATTAAGTATACTGACTGTGCAGCTTTTCAGATAAACTTCAGTTTTATCATTCTCTTGTGTTACTATTGTTTTTTAGATGCTCTGAATTTCTTGTCAATAGATTTGACCTATAAAGTGCATAACTGTCCTTTACCAGATATTTCTTTGAATAATGGCATATACCAGACATTGCTCATCTGACCTGACACCCCAGCAGGACTGTTGTTTCTATTAATGGGTTTTTGTAGCCCTGATGATTCTAGATAATGATCCTAGGGTTCAGATAACTGCAAATCTCTGGACACCTTCTTGACTGAGAGGGAAATAGGCTACTTTCTCTCTCCGTGGGGAGGCTTAAAGTTGGCTAAGATCAAGCTGTGATCTCAGCTACAGAAGACTTCCAGAGCCTTCAAAGGATCAGCACGGATCCTCAACTACTGACCATAGCTCAGGCTAAGACCAGCTCCTGCTGAACTAGTATAGTTCCTTTCTCAAGTACAGCCTTGTAACTCCTACCTGATGAATGTGAGATTTTCAATGTGCTTTTTAGAATATGCTGTATGTTATTTTTCAAATGTGAGTGAGCTGGGGACTTTCTTCCCTTTAGAAATACTTCAAAAAGGGAAGAACAAAAAGAACAAATACATCCCCACCAACAAAAAGACAATGTTCGCTTAACCTTGTTCCTTCAAATGCCCACGGCTCCTTTGGTTCACCAACTGTCATAAATCTGCTCCCTCAGAGCACAAAAGCCTTCTTTCAGGTTCAGAGGTTGAGTTTTATCTGCCCCCAGGGATACAGGGTTGCTCTCCTCTGCAGTGGAGGGCTCTGGAGTACTGCTGTTGGCCTCTTTTGAGACAGGCTTGGTTTTCTAATGAATGACTTGTGAAATGAGTCCTGAGGCTCCCTGGGAGACAAACGATGCAGCCTTGTCTTCCTCAACATCAAGCATCTGTCTATTGCACATCAAAGCAAAAGCAACACCTAAGCAAATCAATCCATCCTTAGAACTTCTGTAAAACATTAACTCCCCCGAAGCAAACAAAGAACAGGATGGTGATGTGACTCCCACTTTAGGTAAAGAAAAACAGTGTTCCATTTGCATCCTGTTAAAATTATTTTCAGGTGGTGAATCCCTTCTCTTGCTTGGTGTGATGAAACCATTGACTAAGATCAACTTTTGGCTCACTTACTGCTGCTGCTGCTGCTGCTAAGTCACTTCAGTCGTGTCTGACTCCGTGCGACCCCAGAGACAGCAGCCCACCAGGCTTCCCCGTCCCTGGGACTCTCCAGGCAAGAACACTGGAGTGGGTTGCCATTTCCTTCTCCAATGCATGAAAATGAAAAGTAAAAAGGAAGTCGTGTCTGACTCTTAGGGACCCCATGGACTGCAGCCTACCAGGGTCCTCCATCCATGGGATTTTCCAGGCAAGAGTACTGGAGTGGGGTGCCATTGCCTTCTCCATTGGCTCACTTAAGGATTCAGTATTTCCAAGGTACTCTAGTAAGGGACACTGAGTAGGGAAATCAAGTACAAAGAGACAGTTTCCTAGGAAGAATTCTGTGCCATCAGGAGTCCTATTTCCAGGGTATTCATGTTCTCCAGTATTTTTTTCTAAATTCAATTACAACAAGTTTATAGAACTATAGAACAAGTGATAGGGGAAATTATATTGGGAGGAAAAGCTATTGTGCTTCTTGACATTCAAGCTTCCTTTACAAAGATTTCAGTTATAGAAAATCATGGAAACTGGGGAGAAAAATAAATGAGCAAAGAAAAGACAAAGGCAACCCACTTGACATTCCCATTGGGAACTGAAAGATATTTGAAAATTAAAATGTTCAGATACCTTAATCTAAGCTGTGTTATTCTATTCCAATATATCATTAATGGACTAGATCCACTGAGCTCAACTCTTAGACTGTGCTTAACGTTTCTCAATCAAATGCACAATGGCCATAGTCATACCTGCCAACTATAGAATAGATTCGATTGTTCTGTTTTGATAGCTGGCATAACAGGAATAAAACATGAGCAATCAATAGTTATTTTGGTCATTTCATCAGTCATGTGATTCCTCAATTGTTCAGCAATTGCCAATTATCGCAGCTGAAAGAAGACTGAAATCCTCATAGAGTGATTGCTGCCAAACTGTCATACAGGGCAAGTTCAGTTTTTCTGCACCTACTTTCTAGAAAATATGAGGCCTACAACATTATTTTCCATTTCTGGGGACAAATTAAGAGTGCCCTCTCATCAGACTTGCTAATAAAACTTCTGGATATAGTCCAGATTTGTAGAAACAAATCTGTTAGTAGGACTAATAGATTAGTAGACTAAAGTTAAAAGTCTTGTACTTCTCCTAATTTTTGAGTAATAAATATTTGTTATTAACATGCATCTCTTGTGTCTTTGGCATTGGCAGGTAGACTCTTTATTATTTTTCTTGTTTCCCAGTTTCGAGTCTCTGGCTTCATGATTCCTTTGTAAACTTGGGATATGGCCACCTCATCTGCTAGATTATAGGAGTTAAGGGAACCAGAACCATTTCTCATGTGTCTCCTATTGGTCAGAGAGCCTGACACAGCACCTGGAACTCAGAGAACAGCCTAATTTTTTGTTGAATGAATGGATGGATTTAAAACCTAGACTGATTTTTATCAGAGAATCCCAAGTAATTTAGAAAGTAAGGATGATGGTGTTTGTCTGAGTAACTTTAGGATTATCTGGGATGAATAGCTTTGCCCAAATGAAATGACATTAGACACCTCTCATTTACCAAAAGAATAGAAAGCAAGACATTAAAATACCTCAAACTACCACATAAGACTTATTGTAAATGTAAATATATATGTATATGTATATATCAGGATCATTTGGATGTAAAGAGCCAACTCACTGGAAAAGATCTTGATGCTGGGATAGATTTAAGGCAAAAGGAGAAGGGGGTGGCAGATGATGACATGGTTAGATAGCATCACCAACTCAAAGGACATGAATTTGAGCAAACTCTAGGAGACAGTGGAAGACAGAGGAGCCTGGTGTCCAAGGGGTCACAAAGAGTTGGACATGACTTAGTGACTAAAGAACAACAACGAAGGATAACTTTGGGGCTCGTCCTCTGTTTGGCTCTAAAAACTAGGCTTTACTTGGGAAGGCCTTTTAACCAGGGATAATAATTATTCTTAGAAGACTGTTTGACTCCTCATTTTAAACAATATAAAAATATTCAGGTGACTATAGTAGTAACAAATCTCCATGATTATATTATGCACAATCAGTGGTATAAACTATAAGGATATGAGTGAAGAGATTACCAAGTAAAGTCCCCAAAATACACAGCTGCCTGTGTTGATGGGAAATTTGCCAGTCCTATTTTCTCACAAGCTTTCATTTTTAATTTTGCCCTATAGTATCTGCTTCCCTGGTGGCTCAAATGGTAAAGGATCTGCCTACAATGCAGGGGACATGTGTTCAATTCCTGGCTTGGAAAGATCCTCTTGGAGAAGGAAACGGTAACCCATTCCAGTATTCTTGCTTGGAGAATTCCATGGACAGAGGAGCCTGGCAGGCTACAGTCCATGGGATCACACAGTCAGACACGACTGAGAGCCTATCACTTTCACTTTCATCTGCATCTAATACAAGCAGTTATAAACATTTTGGATCTTGACATTATAATACATGTAATGTTTTTCCTATCAAGCTAAAACTTTAATATACCAAAGGTTTTAATAATTCCTATGGTTTTTCCTGTGGTCATGTATGGATGTGAGAGTTGGACTGTGAAGAAAGCTGAGCGCCGAAGAATTGATGCTTTTGAACTGTGGTGTTGGAGAAGACTCTTGAGAGTCCCTTGGACTGCAAGGAGATCCAACCAGTCCATTCTGAAGGAGATCAGCCCTGGGATTTCTTTGGAAGGAATGATGCTAAAGCTGAAACTCCAGTACTTTGGCCACCTCATGCAAAGAGTTGACTCATTGGAAAAGACTCTGATGCTGGGAGGGATTGGGGGCAAGAGGAGAAGGGGACGACAGAGGATGAGATGGCTGGATGGCATCACTGACTTGATGGACGTGAGTCTGAGTGAACTCCGGGAGTTGGTGATGGACAGGGAGGCCTGGCGTGCTGCGATTCATGGGGTCACAAAGAGTCGGACACGACTGAGCGACTGATCTGATCTGATCTGATAATTAAGAAAACTGTTTTTCTAGGTGACTTAGCCCTCAAATGTATTCAACTTAGACATCTGTTGTTTATTTTCATTGCTTTTTTTTTTTTTTAAGAAATAGCAGTTATGTAGTATCATTCTAGAAACAATTTGCACGATACCTATTCTATATCAAGCCTTGTACTACTGTGCTGATGACACAGGACTGCATAAGATAGACAAGATTCTAACAAGGTCTTACATGCAGCAGGGAGATCCAGACAATAATAACACAAGCAAGTTGTGTTAAGGAGGTTCTCAGTACTGCCCAGAGTGAAATGAGATGGAATGAAGACGGGGGTTGCGAGGTGAGGACAAATGTCTATCTTAGAAAGGGACTTTCCCAGGAAGCCACCGACCAGGAAACATACTTTAGGATAGACTTCCTGACAACCTACTGCTGAATTGAAAAAAATGAACAATGTGAGAGTTATGAGCTACGTTTTATTGGGGTGAGAATGAGGACTGTATCCTGGGAGATAACATTTCAGATCACTCTGAAAAACTGCACTGAGGAGGTGGTAGAAAGTCAACATAAACATGACATTGCTGAAGGGGGAGAAATCCAATCAAGCACACATTTTGGTAGAAGGTTGCATCTAGTCTTGTGAAGGCTACTCTTAGTCATGAGGAACAGATATCACCATGAAAAATTTTAGTGCTTTTCTAGATATGAGGAGCTATAAGAATTGACATCATAAAATCTTCTCCTGAAAATATCTAACTATTTGAAGGCCTATTCTGCCAGTTTTTCCCAGAGCACAGAACGTCTCATTCCTAATCTGCACCCTGAAATCCTTTCAGGGAGTGTTGAAGGTCAGCAATTGTAACAGCTTGTGATTTAATCCTCCTGGAGGTAGAATGCAAATGGAAACCTTTAGCTGGAGCTACTTCAGAAATTGTTCCTGATGCATCTTTTTAAAAAAGTATAAGCCTGGCTCCAAACCCTGCAATTCATTGGAAGACAGAGAATGTTCCATATGAAGAGTATACCAGGTGGAGTCCAGTGATGCTATGAACGCTGTGTTCTGTGTTAGAAGGTAGTGTTCAAACTTGAGTTTCCTGAAGTGTTGAATGACCCCTTACCCAAAGGTCCTATGTGAAATGGCTTTGCTCCTTCTTCTGCCCACCAAATGCTTTAAAGTTTAGATGACTTCCAACTCCCTTATGATTTTTTAATTTTCTTTAGCATTATAACCAATGTTTGCATAATTTGAGGCTCAGATAGTCTTATACTGTAGCTGTTCTGTGTGTTGCCCTTGCTTTCAAAACCAGTTTATAAACTCTTGTATAGATGTGCCTGCTGCATCTCCTAGCTGGGTCAGCCAAATACCCAGTGAAGGGCCAAATAGCAAATATTTATGTTTAGCAGATCATATATGGTCTATGGTACAATTTTTTTCTTTTCTTTTTTCTAAACAGCCTTTTAAAGATGCAAAAAAAAAAAAAAAAATTCTTAGCTCAGAGCCCATACAAAAAACAATCTGTACTGGATTTGGCCTATGGCCATAGTTTATTGACTGTCTGGATTATTCTAGAACAATCTCTGTGACAGCTTTCTAAGAGCAAGACTTATTTAGGCAAAGAATAAGGACTTAGACACACTTACACAGTTACTTGCACACATACACCCCTACACAAGTACACATTCATACACCTGCCAGAGAAGAATTCCATTTGAAGAAACAGATGGCACAGTGGTTCTTATCCCTGGCTACACATTAGATTCATTTGAGAAGCTTTTTAAAAAACACAGGCTCAAGCCCCACTACAAATGAATTGAATCAGAATGTCAAGGCAAGAACCCAGGCATCTGTATTTTTTAAAGCTTATCAGGCAATTCTATTCTGCAGCCTGATGAAGGACCAATGCTTTTGAGCTGTGGTTCTCAAGCATTGTCTTGCAAGACAATGTCTCAAGACATTGTCATTGTCTCTGGTGCTTGGTAAAACTCATGTTGATGCTCCATCCTCTGAGTTTCTGATTAAAGGTAGGTCTGGGATGAGGTCCTAGAGTTTTTCTCTAGTGATTTCCTAGGTGATTCTGATGTTTCTGGGCTTCCCCAGTGGCCCAGTGATAAAGAATCTATGTATAACGCAGGAGTCAAAGGAGATGTGGGTTTGATTTCTGGGTGGGGAAAATCCCCTGGAGGAGGGCATGACAACTCACTCCAGCATTCTTGCCTGAAGAATCCCATGGACAGGAGCCTGGCGGGCTACAGTCCATAGGGTTGCAAAAAGTTGGGCTGCCTGAAGCGATTAACACTCACACATGGCTGATGTTTCTGGTCTGGTGCCTGCATTTTGAAAACCATTATCATAGAGAATGACAACATAATCCAAGTGAAAGCTTTCCTCTAGGTAGGACTTTTATTTGCTTTATTGGTCAGGTAGTTGGTATTTGTTTTTTTTATTTTGTTTGTCCTCAATTTAGAAGTTTCTAGGTCTTGAGTGAAAGAAAGTTGAGTGAGTGAAAGTCGCTCAGTCACGTTCAACTCTTTGCGACCCCATGAATGTATTTATATAGTCCATGGAATTCTCCAGGCCAGAATACTGGAGTGGGTAGCTGTTCCCTTCTCCAAAGGATCTTTCCAACCCAGTGATCAAACCCAGGTCTCCTGCATTGCAGGCAGATTCTTTACCAGTGGAGTCACAAGGAAAGCCCAAGAATACTGGTGTGGATAGCCTATCCCTTTTCCAGGGGATCTTCCTGACCCAAGAATGAACCGAGGTCTCGTGCATTGCAAGCAGATTCTTTACCAACTGAACTAAATATGAGGGAGTAATTTGAAGGCAGGGACCATGTGAAGGCACAGAATAAATTCTTAATAAATATTTGTTTAAGACAAGGAAAGGGTTACCAGGAACAAGAGAGTGAGATGGCTTTGCTCCCTCATTGGAGAAAGGAGAAACCCTGAGTAAACAGCTGTAATACTTCAAAACTGCTTTGAATATATCTCCCAGTAACACAGAGAATGCTTAAAATAGCAGTTGAAAGAAAACTTAGAAAATCTAGAAAGTCAACAAGAGCAGCCAATTTAGTTGGTTACATATCCCGGGCCCAGTATTGTGGGGAGGCTAAACAAAAGAGAAAATATAGCTTCCAAAAAAGTCAATGCCATGAATACTGGCAAAAAATGCACTCTCTGAAATGTTCAGGTGAGAGGGTCTTACATGCATGAAAAGTGAAAGTGCTAGTTGCTCAGTCGTGTCCACCTCTTTGGGACCCCATGGACTGTAGCCTGCCAGGTTCCTCTGTCTGTGGAATTCTCTAGGCATGAATACTATCATGGGTAGCCATTTCCTTCTCCAGAGGATCTTCCCAACTCAGGGATCAATCCTGGGTCTCCTGTATTGCAGGCAGACCCTTTACTGTTTGAGCCATCAGGGAAGCCCCTTCCATGCATATGTAGGCTCTACTTAATAATTAATCTAGAAATGATGTTTCAGATGTTTCTCTCCTCATCCCTTATAAGAGAACTGCATTGCTCAAAGTGTGGTCCCTGGACCAGTTGCATATCTATCATCTAGGAGCTAGTTAAACATAGGGTTTTGTTATGACTTCACTGAGCTGTAAGTACTTTTGTCTTCATGGACCTCTTCCTCCATAAAGAAAACTGAAAACTATATTTCTATGACTCTGCTAATATAAAGACAGACATATTAATATTATGTATGAAAACATCTTCTTCAACCTAAAAGTTTAATGTTCTCTTCAGATTTTCAGAAAAATCAAAACATTGTCTTGAGTCACTAAGAATGTCTCTAGTGGACAAATTAGCCCTGATGAGAAACACAGAACTTTAGGCTCTCTAACCTGGATTTACCAAATCAGAATCCACATTGTACCAAAATCCCCAAGTGACTCAACAGTACATTTCGGATTAAGAAGCATTGTTTGGAAAGTTCACCAAGATTACCAAACAAAAGTAATTTTGATTTTTCTATATTTTCTGAATCCTAAAAATATGCTACCATGCACTCTATGCTACCACAGTCAGCTGGGCATCTCCAGAATTCCCATCAGCCTTGGGGCTGTGTTGTCTAAAATGATGTAGAGCTTTCTATCAGGGTAGACAGAAAGGATATGAAGGGAATCACATCAAGATTCTTATCCTTTAAAATCACTGAGCAGCTGCAGAAGTATGGGATTCTAATAATCTCTCAATATTTCTGACTGCCCAGAATAGTTCACAGGAACCACTTGAAAACCTGACATTATTTTCTGGTATTACTGATGATTATGGACATTGTTGCATGATACTATTGGTGATCATAGGTTTGGGTATCAGTTGAGGTACCCATTCTTCACAGGCCATAGAATAGGGTTATATGTTATGTATGTTCCAGTGTTTGGGACAGCTATTCTAAAGTTCCTTTATCTCAATGATCCTCAAGCTCTTCAGGGGTGAAATTCCTTTAAAATTTAGAAGTAAACAGAAATTAACTCAAAATAGTTTATAGACTTAAATGCAAAACACAAATCTATAGAACATGTAGAAGGTAGAAGAAGAGTGAATCTAGGTGACCCTGGATTCAATGATGAATCTTTGGATACAATACCAAAAGCATGTGCCAGGAAAGAAAAAATTGATGTTAGACTTCATTAAATTTTAAAATGACTGCTCTGAACAAGACACTGTTAAAAGAATGAAAAGAATTATGAACAGGGAGAGACTATTTGAAAAAACACATCTGATAAAGAATTGCTCTATACACGGAGAACTTAAAACTCAACAATAAGAAAATAAACAACCTAATTTAAAAATGAGCAAAATGTCTAAACAGACACCTCATGGAAGAAGGTAGACAGATGACAAATAAACGTATGAAAAATACGCATAATGTCATATGTCATTAAGGAATTGCAAACTAGAACAACAATTAGATGCAACCTACATAACTATTAGGATGACGAAAATCCAAAACACTGGCAACACTAAATGCTGACTAAGATGTCATAGTCATCGCATTCCCTGTTGGTGGAAATGCAAAATGGTACCTCCATTTGGGGAGAACATTTCACAATCTCTTTCAAAGCTAACCATAATCTTACCACACAATCCAGTAATAGCACGCCTACATTTTTATTGAAAGGAGTTGAAAACACATTCACCAAAAAACTCACACACTAGTTCAGTTCAGTTACTCAGTCATGTCCGACTCTTTGCCACCCCATGGACTGCAGCACGCCAGGCTTCCCTGTCCATCACCAACTCCTGGAGATTACTCAAACTCATGTCCATCAAGTTGGTGATGCCATCCAACCATCTCATCCTCTTTTGCCCCCTTCTCCTCCTGCCTTCAATCTTTCCCAGCATCTGAGTCTTTTCCAATGAGTCAGTTCTTTGCATCAGGTGGCCAATGTATTGAAATTAAAGCTTCAGCATCAGTCCTTCCAATGAATATTCAGGACTGATTTCCTTTAGGATGGACTGGTTTGATCTCCTTGCAGGCAAGGAACTCTCAAGAGTCTTCTCCAACACCACAGTTCAAAAGCATCAATTCTTCGGCTCTCAGCTTTCTTTATAGTAAAACTCACATATGAATATTCGTAATCACCAGAAATTGTAAACTATTAAGATGCACTTCAATAAGTAAATGGATAAACTCTGGTACATCAATACAACAGAATATTACTCAGTATTAAAAAGAAATGAGCTATCAAGCCATACAAAAACACGAAGAAATCTGAAATGCATATTTTAAGTTAAAGAAGCCAATCTGAAAAGGATGTGTATAACACCATATGATTCTAACTATCTGATCATCTGGAAAAGGTTTTACAGCTCAGTGAAAGATCAGTGGTTTCCAGAGGTTTATGGGAGGGACAGAAGATTGAATAGGTGGAATAAATAAATTTTTAGAGTAGTACAACTATTCTGTATGATACTGTAATGGTAAGTATATTTACATCCAACATGAAAAATGATGTTATACATTTGTCAAAATTCTTAAAACTATACAACACAAAGACTGAACCCTAATGTAAACTATTGTTGTAGTTGTTGATGCTTAGTCCCTAAGAGGTGTCTGACTCTTTGTGACCCCAAGGGCTGTAGCCCACCCAGGCTCCTCTTGTCTATGGGATTTCCCAGGCAAAAATACTGGAGTGAGTAGCCATTTTCTTCTCCAGGGGATCTTCCAGACTCAGGGATCCAACCAGTGTCTCTTGCCTCTCCTGCATTAGCAAGCAGATACTTTACCAATGAGCCACCAGGGAAGGTTCAATGTAAACTATGGATCTTGGTTAATATGTATCAATATTGGTTCACCGGGCTTTCTGGACAGCTCTGCAGTAAAGAATCCACCTGCTAATGCAAGAGATGCAGGAGATGCAGGTTGGATCCTTCGGTCAAGAGGATCTCCTGGAAAAGAGAATGGCAACCCACTCCAGTATTCTTGCCTGGGAAATCCCATGAACAGAGGAGCCCGCAGGCTACTGTCCAATGGGTCACAAAGAGTCAGACATGACTGAAGCGACTTAGCACACACACATAGTAAATTATCCTGAGAATCAAGTTTCAAACTCTTACCTATTGAATTCCAATATCTGGAATCTTTTCATTGTACAAACCTTTTTCTCAATTCTGTGGGAATCCCCTAGCTATAACCCCTGAATTTCTGTGTGTGATATTTTATATTGGTACTATGTACTAGAAACATTTTTCCAACAAGATATTTACACGTTTGATTTAAAAATTAACATTCTCCTGACTAACATGTTTGTTGGTAATACATTAAAATGCCAACTTGACAACTTCCAAACATGCCTCAGTTCCAATAAGACATAAGCTACAACTTGTTATTTTAGGGTATGGGCAGAACCAGGCCACAGCTATCATGGGGACAAGATGTGGTCAAGATTAAAACAAGTAAAAGATCTCTGTTGGGGATCCCAAATGGTAACATACTGTCAAAGAAAGAAGTGGGTAAAGAAATCAGTGAGTAAAGAAATCAGCAGCAATATCCACAAGACAAGCAAAAAAAACAGAAATAGAGATACACCCACAGCTTGAGATGAATCCAAAAATAAACAGAAATAGAGAAAGAAGAAGACAGAACTCAAACCAGCAGGAAGTCATACTGAGATACTGTGAGATGCTGAGCTAGGCTGTCTCAACCCTGAGGCTTTTATGTGCTTCCTGATGAGTCAGTTTACAGGTTGAAATATATAGCTGTATGCTAAGTACTATGCCAAATTATATTATTTCATCTAGTGGTCAAAGAAACCCAATGAAAAAGACAGCAGTGTCTCCATTTTACAGATAAGAAAGTGTGACTCCAAAAGCTTAAACAATTTTCTGATAATGAGTGTTAGCAGAGACTCAAATGCAAGTTCTATTGATTTCAGAATTGGTTAGCCCAGCCACTTTAACATGCTACCTTGCTATTAAATATTAGGTGGTGATAGCTATTTGCTTGCATTTTTTAAAAGATCTGTTTCATTCATTTCAATAACACTAATGGCCATAGTTCAAATGGCATGATGGCCCTTTTCAACAACAAAGCTTTAATTTGGTAGAGAGCGTGACCAGTTTCAGGATTGTTCCAAACTAGTCAAGCCTTTAGGTGATGCAGTCTGCTGGCAAAAGCAAGCACTCTGGCAGCAATGAGAACCCCAACATGTTCCCCTTCTGTGCCCCCAGCACCAAGTACTGAGGCTTCCTGGAACTTAGAAAGTATTTAACAGATACTTGATGAAGGAACTGCTGTTTAGTTGCTAAGTCATGTCCCCATGGACTGCAGGATGCCAGGCTTACCTGTCTTCCACTATTTCCTGGAGTTTGCTCAAATTCATGTCCTTTGAGTCCGTGATGTATTTAACCATATCATCCTCTGCCACCATCTGCTCCTTTTGCCTTTAATCTTTCCCAGTATCAGGGTCTTTTCCAATGAGTTGGCTCTTCGCATCAGGTGGCCAAAGAATTGGAGCTTCAATATCAGTCCTTCCAGCAAATATTCAGGATTGATTTTCTTTAGAATTGACTCATTTAATCTCCTTGCAGTCCAAGGGACTCTCAAGAGTCTCCCCCACACCACAATTTTAAAGTATAGACTCTTTGGATTAAAACTAAGGAATGGAAAAGGTATTTTGGAGCTTTCCAGGAGGCACAGTGGTAAAGAATCTGTCTGCCAATGCAGAGGACACAGGAGACCAGGTTCAATCCCTGGGTTGGGAAGATTCCCCTGGAGAAGGAAATGACAACCCACTCCAGTATTCTTGCTTAAGAAATTCCATGGGCAGAGGAGCCTGGTGGACTGCAATCCATAGGTTGCAAAGACAAGACTGAGCTGAGGAGTACACACACACATTGATTCATCAGTGTATAACAAATGTACCATACTAATGCTAATAATAGTTGTTGCTGAGTTGATGAGTCGTACCCAACTCTTTCCGACCCTATGGATGGTAGCCCATGAGGCTCCTCCGTTTGTGGGATTTCCCAAGCAAAAATATTGGAGTGGGTTGCCATTTGCCAATAAGAGAAGGAGACCTTAATAATAGTGGAAATTTTGTTCCACAAGTGTGGGCTTTCCTGGTGACTCAGTGGTAAAGAATCTGCCTGACAATGCAAGAGACTCAGGAAACATGGGTTCAGTCCCTGGGTTGGGAAGATCCCCTGGAGAATGAAATACTCCAGTATTCTTGCCTGGAAAATCCTATGGACAGAGGAACCTGGCAGGCTACAGCCCCTGAGATCTCTGAAGAATCAGGCATGACTGAGCATGTGTGGGATGTGTGCCCGTGTATACACACACACACACACACACACATAAAGATATATCAGTAGCATTATAGATAAATGAACTCAAAGTCAAACATACTTTTGTCAAATCTTAATTCCACCTACCATTTATTCAATGTATGACCTTAGTTAAGTTATACAATCTCACTGAGCCTCAGTGTCCTTGTCCACAACATGAGCAATCATAGTATCTACCTATAATATCTGCCTCACATTATTGGACTGATTAAAATAAGATTAGACATATAAAGCATTAAGTACACTGCCTGTTGTATAGAAAATACAGGAGTAAATAAAATAATCAGAAATAACAGCTGATTCATCTTATTTTCTACATTACCTATTGTTTGAAAGATTTTTCTAAAAAGTAAATTTGCCATTTAATAACCTAAAGATTATAGTAGTTTTAACATTGAAATATACTCTCCTATGGTTTACATTAATATATGTCTTATTTAGGGGATTAATTTTGTAATATAGGAGATAACTTTCTCAAGGAATGATAAACTAAGGCAGCAAAAGTAATCTCCTTTGCATCTCACCAATCAGGTATCTGTTCATCCTTTGAATTCCATCAATCCTCAATTCTTCAGGTTGTGGCAGGGCAGAAAACAGAGCTCTGATTTGTCAGTTACACTCCGTAGATATGAGGGCACACAGATAAAATCTATTAGGCCAGCAGGGCACCCATTAATGTCCCAGTGGCAGTAATTAAATCCGGATGGAAAAATAACTACAAATATTTCCCCAAAACTGAACCAGATGTTTTGGCAACAGGATGAAGGCACAAACCTGAACAGCTCCACATGCCACAGACAAAGGCTCTTCAGAAGCAGCTGTCTGTGAGCCATGGGCTGCACACTGTCACCATCTCAACCCGCCGGCCACATTAGCAGCAGAGAGGTCCCCCCACCCCACCCCTTGCGTACCTGCAATCGATCAGAGGCACAAACAGACAACTGGAAGAACCGTCAATTTATTAAAAGCACCTCTAATAATGAAGCAAAATGCGAACACATTTACATCTCCACGTGTGAGGCCACAATCGATTCACAGTGGTGCTCCAACTTAGTCATGCCTCATAGATCATCTTTCTAGGTAGCTCACACAGGATACAATTTCCTAATTAATAGGCAGTAAAAATATTAATTATCGCCATATTCATTTAGTGTTCAATTAACAAATGAAAACTTAAAACACATTTCCACAGCTGGTCAAAGGTGACCTGAGGGACCCCTAAATAACCAACATCATTTTCATTCTTATTTCTTTCTTTCTTTAGATTGTTGCTTTTATTTTTTTTTTCTCTCCCTATTTTGATTCCCTTAAGACATCCACACTGGCCTATTTCCCTTCTCAGCACATCATTTAAATGTCTTGACAAACTGTTTTCCAGTGAGGCAGAGCTCACTCTTGTGCTGGTATGTATATCTACCATGAAGCTATCATGATATCCTGTCATGAAATGAGATGAGAAAAGTTATTTGATCCGTGGAGACTTAATAACGGCTGCACTGGTTTCCATCAGCAAAGGCCAGCAGCAGAGGGTAAGAGGAGACCGCAATCAGCTGGACTTTAATTCAGTGCAGTGTGCCGACCTGAACATCAAGAAGGCAGAAATAAGAAGCTGGCTAGCCACTGCACTCACACAGCACCGTGGAGCACAGCAGAGTGACACCAGCTACCATCTCCTTAGGCTGGTGAATTTCACTCTGTCAAGTCAATTGCTACCCTGGTACCTCTCTTATGAGTGTTAATTTATCTCCAGTGTTAAGGAGGTTAACGACACTGTTATTTTCTCTGCTACTGAGCTTTACTGCATGTCTGCTGGATGATATTCCGAATAACCTCATCAGAGGAAGGAATCACAGAGAAAACCTTCTTGAACAATAAATAACCTTTAAAAATAACATGTCCTTCAGAGAGAGGAAATAAAGCAATATAATGTTAATTGTGGAGACTATGGAGGAAATGTTTTTCATCCATCAAAAGAGACAGCATAATGGTAGCATGTTCTCTAAAGCACAGTGTTACCCAAAATCCTACATGAAGGACTGAAGTTGTACTTTCAAGTGGTCCCCATCAATTTGAACTGAAATTTCACTAAGGTAAGAGTTAGAGATATTTTCTATTTAGCCTTCAGAATTCTTTTTGTTTTATTTTTCTGTCAAATACTCCAGAGACCTGAGCCTTTTACAGTGAAGAGGCATAGATAGGAAACACATTACCTTAACTCTCTTGGTACCAAAAAACCATATATTCCAAATCTAAGAATTTCCTCCAGTGATCAGCTGAATAAGCCTTCTGCCACTCGCCCCACTGTCCCAAACTCCCTGCTCTCAATTCATGATTTGTGTTGGGATTTGTGGATCTGTTAATAGCTAACTTTCTAAATTTTATGTGTATAAGGATCCACGGAATTATAATCACAATTGGGAATGTTAATTTTAAGTTATCACCTAATATAACTAGAGAGACAGGTTGGAGTCCTCTGTGGCTCTCCAATTTGATGATTCTCACTGAAAACACTGTTCTTGAAATTCTTTGGGAGATAACCAGTTCATTATTCTATAGTTAGACTTCTTTTTCCCTCATAAAATCCTGACCCTGTAGCATGGTTTTAAATTATACCCACAGAGAGAAAAATATCTGCTGTTCATGAACTTTTACTGACAAATTTCCAAGTACTGTATAGCAAATGATTCCCAATGTAAACAGCAATGAAATGTGAATAAAAATGCCAAATCACCTCTTCGCCTTTTAATATTCTCTAACCTGAGGAACAAGGCTGAGTTGGCTGAAGCGTGTGTTAAAATGTTTGCATTGAGGTATATGCCTTCTACCAATGGAGACTAGACATGGGAATTCACCGACCTCAGTCTAAGCCAGTGCTGAGGTCAGAGTTAGCTCTTTCAGATATCAATTCTTTTAGAAAAAGCAGATTACTTACTTTTGCTCCTCTTCACTCTTTCTTATCTTGCATTACCTGTACTTCTTCCTCTTTTGGAAGTCCTTTCCACAAAACAACCCGTAATTCAATCACCTTGTGAGTGCAACATTATAAAGTTAGCTGTTGTTCAGTTGCTAAGACGTGTCCAACTCTCCGACGGCATGGACTGCAGCACACCAGGCTCCTCTGTCCTCCACTCTCTCCCAGAGTTTGCTCAGATTGACGTCCATTGAGTCAGTGATGCTACCTAACCATCCTCTGCCGCCCCCTTCTCCTTTTGCCCTCAATCTTTCCCAGCATCAGGGTCTTTCTAATGAGTCAGCTCTTCTCATTAAGAGGCCAAAGTATTGGCGCTTCAGCTTCAGCATCAGTCCTTCCAATGAATATTCAGGACTGATTTCCTTTAGAATTGACTGGTTTGAGCTCCTTCAAGTCCAAGGGACTCTCAAGAATCTTCTGCAGCACCACAAGAAAAAAGCAGCAATTCTTCAGTGCTCAGCCTACTTTATGGTCCAATTCTCACACATATACATGACTACTGGAAAAACCACAGCTTTGACTATACGGACCTTTGTTGGCAAGTAGGAAACAACAAAGATGAGCTAAAATTCTGATGCTGAAAAGTCAGCTGGGTTTTCTCAAACTGGTTTCCTCCTTTTCTCCAACTTTGCAGAATACAATTCAAACTTTCGTACATCTTCTCAAAACTATAAAATATTTTATGTCATGGACTTCTAGAATTACTCTTAAATAGTCAATATTACCAATATTAGCTCTGTGCCTCCCAGTAGCCACATACAGACACATATATGTACACCTAATATGAATCAGTAGCCACACGCAGACATACATATTTATATATAATTTTCGCCCTGGTCTTTTGACACACAACTCTTTGAGTCATCTATTTTTTTTATTATCCCTTCCGTATGGACAATGGTTTCCATGGCATAAGGAAATTAGCAGAAGTTGTAACCGAAAAGGAAAAGGCTTGGCCAAAGTTAATTTAATATCGGTCAGGTGCTTTAGACTCATGAACTCTTATTACAACAAGAAGAGGTATAAACACGCATACCCTGTGACCACACAAGGATACTAAAACTTAAGAGAAGCCGGGTAATTGTAGGGATTGCACAGCTGTTAGGGCTGACGGAAATGACTTCAAAGCTTGTGCTCTTCATACTCCCAATTTTGTGCACCTTGCATTGTTATGCCACACCCTGCGAAGCTACCAATATCTCCAGGCTAAATGTTAGTGCTGACATCAAATATTTCATCTATTTTGACATTAACCCTGAGCACCTAAAGGAATGTGTTTGGGTTGTGAGTCACTGTGTTTTGAAAACTATCCACATCTCCCTGGTAAAAATTAGAGATACAAAGATTAACTTAACATGCCCATTAGTACTTTGTTTTGTATGGTATATTTTTTCTTATGGGACCTTCACATAAATATGCTCTTGGTTGTAAGCACAGAGAGCCACTTGAGTTCATTTAAGCTCTTGGGATTTGGAAGGGTAAAAGCTAAACAAATTAAAAGGAGAAGGTAAAAGGTCAGGACCAGGGAACAGAAAGGAGGTGAGAGAGGCTGGAGGTAAGAAACATCTGGGAAGAACCTCGTCACCACTGCTGCTGCACAACTCTGCCACCACTAAATGCAGACCCCAAGGTGCCCACCACTCTGCTGGGCTATGCTGTCTCCAAGCAAGATCACCCACTTGACATTCAAAGTTTTGGATGAGCCGATTAGACTGGTTGAACCTAGGTCGCCTGCCCTTCCTTCCATTTGGCCTTCATGGGATGGAGAGAAATTGGATTGATTCTATAGTAAAATGGTGACACAGCCTCCCACCCAGAGTTGTGTAACAGAGAATCACCAAATCCAGAAAGGGATTCTTCTGCAAAGCAGGTTTCAAAAAAAAAGACAAATATCCAACTAACCTTGAAAGACTCTTCCAAATGGTTCTATTCATTGTAAAGTTCATTTGTATGTACTTGATTGAGTAACAACACTGGGAAATGAATAGTGCTTTCTTTAATTCCTAAGTCTCTGTTTTTCCTTCTTTTTTTTTAATATATCAGTTTATTATCAGATTTTTCCACCAGTATTACGAGTGACCAGTGTGATATGGGAAAGAGTCTCCTAAGGGTTCAATTTATATCTCTTTTCAGTATTTCAACCTGACCATGAAAAATTATTGCTCTTGGAAAAATTAATACCCAGGAGGGAATTGTGATCTGATGGAGCTGAAGATGGGTACTGCTTTCTGATCTATGTTCTGTCACCTACTCTGAACTCTGTCTCCCATCACTGCTCTGAGCCCATCTCCTATATTTGTGAATTAGGGCTAGTAATACTCTGGCAGGTCTCTGGGAGTGAAACGTGATAGAACCCAACAGATAGTAAGCACTCTATGTTTACTAAAGGTACGTTTATCTTTTTGCAGGATTGTATCCAATGGCTATAAGCTATTAATCATCATAATTTCCACCCATAACTACTTCATGCTCTTAATGGCAACTTGATATGCTAAGTATTCTCAACTGGCAGTTCAGAATAGGGTTGCCTTTACTGGGTCTTAGAGCTTAAACCACAACTATAAATTACATTCATCTCAAACTCTTATATGACTGAGATTCTCTCAAAATGAATTCCTTTTGCCCTAAGGTGCTTCATCAATGGATAAACCATCCTGGTCAGGATTACAAGTGTCTTTGTAGCATTTGGATAAGCTGATAGAGTAGAAGTCAGGCACAGAGAAGTGGAAAGCATACTTCCTATCCTCTTGGCAGCTTACAATTTGGTTGAAGAGCAATCAACAAATGCAGACATATATACACTCATACCAATAATGTTAGTTACACATTTGTGCACACTACCCAACAAGGTGGTTTGACCTCAAGGACTCAGTAATCATTAGTCTAGCATAAGCAGGAAAGAGGGAGGTTAGAATTCACAGAAAATGTTGTTTCTTTAAAAGATAGTTAAAGGGAGAGTACAATTTGAATAAGAGAGGAGAAAAAGAGAAGTTTAGCCAAGTAATACAGGATAAGCCAGGGCTTCTGTGATGGCTCAGCAGGTAAAGAAACCACCTTCAATGCAGGAGACGTGGGAGATGCAAGTTCAGTCCCTGGGTTGAGAAGATTCCCTGGAGAAGGGAATGGCAACCCACTCCACTATTCCGCCTGGAGAATCCCATGGACAGAGGGACCTGGAAGACCAGAGTTATGGGATCTCAAGAATCAGAAACAACTGAACGTGAGCACAGGAAAAGCTAAAGTAAGAGGGAACAGGGATGTTTCAGTGTGTGCTGGCAAAAACGTTTTAAATGTACAGAGCAATTGGCGAGGCAAAGAAATCCATGGAGTTCCCCATCTCTCACCTCTAGAAGGAATTTCCTGTCTTTTGATTTTATACCTGAAATTAGTATTGATATGTCCTCTGGTCCCATGACATTCTTGGTAACATCTCTCATATTGAATTAATATATTGACCATAACCATCAAACTATTTTTGAGTCATATTGCTACACTTTGTATAAATTTTCTTTGCCTGTTTTGCAAAGGCATGTCTCAGATTGCCCAGTTTTTTAAAAAAATTATTGTTCAGTCACATCTGACTCTTTGCAACCCCATGCCTGGACTGCAACATGCCAGGCTTCACTGTCCTTCACCATCTCCTAGAGTTTGCTCAAACTCATGTCCATTGAGTGGGTGATGCCATCCAACCATCTCATTACCTTTTATTTACCCCCAAATAGCTCTAGGATCCCTGGAGATTTTCCATGTCTCCCTCCCCAGGACTCTTCTAAGTCTCTGAGCTTCCTCATCCATAAGAAAAAGAGTATTGTAAAAGGAGAATATGGAAGCCTCTCAGGGACTTTAATTTAGATGCCAAAGGGTCCTTAGTAAACAGTACTTTGTGAGCCTCTATTTGAAATGTTATTTTTATGATGCCACCCATGGTAATAGTGCTGCTCCTGAAGTGTTAGAAGTAGGTGGTTAATTTTCACAGTGATTCAGGCCATAGCTGTTAGACTAGGTGTTTATTGTCCTGACTGCATCAGATGACTGCTGATTGTTTTTCTAAGTAGCATCATAAACGTTTTTCCTTCTCTTGGTGCATTTTATTTTCCTCTCTTGGAAAGTCTACTTATGTTTAGTCTCTTGGTACTAAAGGTCTACCTTTATCCTCAGTCCCCATGATAGTCACATTGAATGGGCGTGGGATCCTTGAGGAGACTTATTTTCTGAGTACTAATTCCAAATTTCAAAACATTTCACTTGAGAATTTATTTTCATACTATTTACATCACTTTACCTTTAAAAAATGGTTATGTGAAGTAATTTTGCCAGTGCCACCCCTTGGATTAATGAAATTATGCAACTTCTATTCTAATGGGTTTAATTAAGACTTTCTGGGCATTTGCTACAATAGCAAAGGAACATTTAAAAGACAGTGCAGAATTACTCTCATGGTCACAGAGCAAATGTATACATGACAGTTGTCAGAGATGCTCTTAGATGAGACCAGAGCTCCATCAAGGTTTACTGCGTTAATATTGATGATGGAGCCTCTGAGACTCAGACAGGTGGCCATGCTCACTAACAATCTCATTTAATGAGCCCTAAGGATCCTGGAATAAAAGCCCTATATTCACAATTCAATTTGTTCATGGCCTCCAAAAGGCATGGAATAATGACAAGTGAAACAAGAGCAATATAGATGTCACAGAAAGGAGAAAACACAGAATCCAAGAAAATGGGTTGCTTTTTTATGTTGTATATCTATTACTGAGAGCTTCCCTGGTGACTTAGATGGTAAAGAATCTCCTTGTATTACTATATTTTATTGAAATATGGTTGATTTACAATGCTGTGTTAGTTTCAGGTATACAGCATAGTGATCCAGTTTTATATATATATATCAGTTCAGTTCATCTCTCACTCATGTCTTACTCTTTGCAACCCTGTGGACTGCAGCACGCAAGCTTCCCTGTCCTTCACCAAATCCCAGAGCTTATTCAATCTCATTTCCATCCAGTCGGTAACACCATCCAACCATCTCATCCTCTGTCGACCCCTTCTCCTCCCGCCTTCAATCTTACCCAGCACCAGGCTCTTTTCAAATAAGTCAGTCTTCACATGAGGTGGCCAGAGTATTGCGGTTTCAGCTTCAGCATCAGTCCTTTCAAAGTATACTCAGGACTTTTAGGATGGACTGGTTGGATCTCCTTGCAGTCCAAGGGACTCTCAAGACTCCTCCACCAACACAGTTCAAAAACAATATTTCTTTGGTGCTCAGCTTTCTTTAGAGTCCAACTCTCACACTCATAGATGATTACTAGAAAAACCATAGCTTTGACTAGATGGACCTTTGTTAAAAAAGTAATATCTCTGCTTTTAAATATGCTGTCTAGGTTGGTCATAGCTTTTCTTCCAAGGAGCAAACATGTTTTAAGTTCATGGCTGCAGTCACCATCTGCAGTGATTTTGGAGCACAAAAGAATAAAGTCTATCACTGTTTCCATTGTTCCATCTATTTGCCATGAAGTGGTGGGACCAGATGTCATGATCTTAGTTTTCTGAAAGTTGAGTTTTAAGCCAACTTTTCCACTCTCCACTTTTGCTTTCATCAAGAGGCTTTTTTGTTCCTCTTCACTTGCTGCCAGAAGAGAGGTGGCATCTGCATATCTGAGGTTATTGATATTTCTCCCAGAAATCTTGGTTCCAGTTCATGCTTCATCCATTCCAGCATTCCACAGGATGTACTCCACATATAAGTTAAATAAGCAGGGTGACAATATACAGCCTTGATGTACTCCTTTCCCAATTTGGAACCAGTCTGTTGTTCCATGTCCAGTTCTAACTGTTGCTTCTTGGCCCACCTATAGATTTCTCAGGAGGCAGGTAAGGTGGCCTGATATACCAATCTCTTTCAGAATTTTCCACAGTTTGTTGTGATCCACACAGTCAAAGGCTTTGATATAGCCTATAAAGCAGAAATAGATGTTTTTCTGGAAATCTCTTGCTTTTTCAATGATACAATGGATGTTGGTAATTTGATCTCTGATTCCTCTGGCTTTTCTAAATCCAGCTTGAACATCTGGAAGTTCATGGTTCACGTAATGCTGAAGGCTGGCTTGGAGAATTTTGAGCATTACTTTACTAACGTGTGAGATGAGTGCAATTGTGTGGTAGTTTGAGCATTCTTTGGCATTGCCTTTCTTTGGGACTGGAATGAAAACTTACCTGTTGCAGTCCTGGGGCCAGTGCTGAGTTTTCCAAATTTGCTGGCATATTGAGTGCAGCACTTCCACAGCATCATCTTTTAGGATTTGAAATAGCCCAACTGCAATACCATACTTTCACTAGCTTTGTTTGTAGTGATGCTCTCTAAGGCTTGCTTGACTTCCCATTCAAGGATGTCTGGCTCTGGGTGAGTGATCACATCATCGTGGTTATCTGGGTCATGAAGGTCTTTTTTGTATAGTTCTTCTGTGTATTCTTGCCACCTTTTCTTAGAATCTTCTGCTTCTGTTAAATCCATACTATTTCTGTCCTTTATCAAGCCCATCTTTGCATGAAATGTTCCCTTGGTATTTCTAATTTTCTTGAAGAGATGTCTAGTCTTTCCCATTCCATTGTTTTCCTCTATTTCTTTGCCTTGATCACTGAAGAAGGCTTTCTTATCTCTCCTTGCTATTCTTTGGAGTTCTGCATTCAAATGGGTATATTTTTCCTTTTCTCGTTTGTCTTTAGCTTCTCTTCTTTTCACAGCTATTTGTAAGGCCTCCCTAGACAACCATTGTGCCTTTTTGCATTTCTTTTTCTCGGGGATGATCTTGATAACTGCCTCCTGTACAAAGTCACATATTTCCATCCATAGTTCTTCAGGAACTCTATCAGATCTAATCCCTTGAATCTATTTGTCACTTCCACTGTATAATTGTAAAAGATTTGATTTAGGTCATACCTGAATGGTCTAGTGGTTTTCCCTATTGTCTTCAATTTCAGTCTGAATTTGGCAATAAGGAGTTCATGATCTGAGTCACAGTCAGCTCCTGGTCTTGTTTTTGTTGTCTGTATAGAGTTTCTCCATCTTTAGCTGCAAAAATATAATCAATCTGATTTCAGTGTTGACCATCTGGTGATGTCCATGTGTAGAGTGTTTTTGGAAGAGGGTGTTTGCTATGACCAGTGCATTCTCTTGGTAAAACTGTTAGCCTTTGACCTGCTTCATTCTGTGTCCAAAGTCAAATTTGCCTGTTACTCCAGGTATCTCTAGACTTCCTACATTTGCACACCAGTCCCCTATAATGAAAAGGACATCTTTTTTGGGTGTTAGTTCTAAAAGGTCTTATAAGTCTTCACAGAACAGTTCAACTTCAGCTTCTTCAGCATTACTGGTTGGGGCATAGACTTGGATTACTGTGATACTGAATGGTTTGCCTTGGAAACAAACAGAGATCATTCTGTCGTTTTTGAGACTGCATCCAAGTACTGCATTTCGGACTCTTCTGTTGATTATGATGGCTACTCCTCCTCTTCTAAGGCATTCTTGTCCACTGTAGTAAATATAATGGTCATCTGAGTTAATCCAATTTCTGTTGATGGGCAGGACTGTGTTCCCTTCCTGTTGTTTGACCTGAGGCCAAGCTATGGTGGAGGTAATGATGATAAGGCAACCTCATTCAAGAAGTCCCATGTTAGCACTGCAGCAGTCAGTGCCCCCAACCCTGCAGCATGCCACCATTGCCCCATGCCTCCACTGGAGACTCCTGGATACTCACAGATACTCATATATAGACATAGATATGTATGTGTGTGTGTGTGTTGGAGAAGGAAATGGTAACTCACTCCAGTATTCTTGCCTGGGGAATCCCAGGAACAGAGGAGCCTCATGGGCTGTTGTCTATGGGGTTGTACAGAGTCGGACATGACTGAAGCAACTTAGCAGCGGCAGCAGCAGCATATATATGTGTGTATAGAGGAAAACCACAGAATGGGAAAGACTAGGGATCTCTTCAAGAAAATCAGAGATACCAAAGGAACATTTCATGCAAAGATGGGCTCGATAAAGGATAGAAATGGTATGGACCTAACAGAAGCAGAAGATATTAAGAAGAGATGGCAAGAATACACAGAAGAACTGTACAGAAAAGAGCTTCACGACCCAGATAATCACGATGGTGTGATCACTGACCTAGAGCCAGACATCCTGGAATGTGAAGTCAAGTGGGCCTTAGAAAGTATCACTACAAACAAAGCTACTGGAGGTGATGGAATTCCAGTTGAGCTATTCCAAATCCCGATAGATGATGCTGTGAAAGTGCTGCACTCAATATGCAAGCACATTTGGAAAACTCAGCAGTGGCCACAGGACTGGAAAAGGTCAGTTTTCATTCCAATCCCAAATAAAGGCAATGCCAAAGAATGCTCAAACTACCGCACATTTGCACTCATCTCACATGCTAGTAAAGTAATGCTCAAAATTCTCCAAGCCAGGCTTCAGCAATATGTGAACCGTGAACTTCCTGATGTTCAAGCTGGTTTTAGAAAAGGCAGAAGAACCAGAGATCAAATTGCCAACATCCACTGGATCATAGAAAAAGCAAGAGAGTTCCAGTAAAGCATCTATTTCTGCTTTATTGAATATGCCAAAGCCTTTGACTGTGTGGATCAGAATAAACTGTGGAACATTCTTCAAGAGATGGGAATACCAGACCACCTGATCTGCCTCTTGAGAAATTTGTATGCAGGTCAGGAAGCAACAGTTAGAACTGGACATGGAACAACAGACTGGTTCCAAATAGGAAAAGGAGTACGTCAAGGCTGTATATTGTCACCCTGCTTATTTAACTTATATGCAGAGTACATCATGAGAAACGCTGGACTGGAAGAAACACAAGCTGGAATCAAGATTGCCAGGAGAAATATCAATAACCTCAGATATGCAGATGCCACCACCCTTATGGCAGAAAGTGAAGAGGAACTAAAAAGCCTCTTGATGAAAGTGAAAGTGGAGAGTGAAAAAGTGAGCTTAAAGCTCAACATTCAGAAAATGAAGATCATGGCATCCGGTCCCACCACTTCATGGGAAATAGATGGGAAACAGTGGAAACAATGTCAGACTTTATTTTGGGGGGCTCCAAAATCACTACAGATGGTGACTGCAGCCATGAAATTAAAAGACGCTTACTCCTTGGAAGGAAAGTTATGACCAATCTAGATAGCATATTGAAAAGCAGAGACATTACTTTGCCAACAAAGGTCCGTCTAGTCAAGGCTATGGTTTTTCCTGTGGTCATGTATGGATGTGAGAGTTGGACTGTGAAGAAGGCTGAGTGCCGAAGAATTGATGCTTTTGAACTGTGGTGTTGGAGAAGACTCTTGAGAGTCCCTTGGACTGCAAGGAGATCCAACCAGTCCATTCTGAAGGAGATCAGCCCTGGGATTTCTTTGGAAGGAATGATGCTAAAGCTGAAACTCCAGTACTTTGGCCACCTCATGCGAAGAGTTGACTCATTGGAAAAGACTCTGATGCTGGGAGGGATTGGGGGCAGGAGGAGAAGGGGACGACTGAGGATGAGATGGCTGGATGGCATCACTGACTCGATGGATGTGAGTCTGAGTGAACTCCGGGAGTTGGTGATGGACAGGGAGGCCTGGCGTGCTGCGATTCATGGGGTAGCGAAGAGTCGGACACGACTGAGCAACTGATCTGATCTGATCTGATCTGATACATATGTGTGCATCTATTTTTTTCAGATTCTTTCCCCTTATCAGTTCAGTTTAGTTCAGTCTCTCAGTCGTGTTGGACTCTTTGTGACCCCATGGACTGTAGAACATCAGGCCTCACTGTCCATCACCAACTCCCAGAGTTTACTCAAACTCATGTCCATCGAGTTGGTGATGCCATCCAACCATCTCATCCTCTGTCATCCCCTTATCCTCCCACTTTCAATCTTTCCCAGCATCAGGCTCTTTTCAAATAAGTCAGTTCTTCACATCAGGTGGCCAGAGTACTGCAGTTTCACCTTCAGCATTAGTCCTTCCAATGAATACTCAGGACTGATTTCCTTTAAGATGGACTGGTTGGATCTCCTTGCAGTCCAAGGAACTCTCAAGAGTCTTCTTCAACACCACAGTTCAAAAACATCAATTCTTCAGAGCTCAGCTGTCTTTATAGTCCAGCTCTCACATCCATACATGACAACTGGAAAAGCCATAGCTTTGACTAGACAGACCTTTGTTGAAAAAGTAATATCTCTGCTTTTGAATATGCTGTCTAGGTGGGTCATAACTTTCCTTCCAAGGAGTAAGCGTCTTTTAATTTCATGGCTGCAGTCACCATCTGCAATGATTTTGGAGCCCAAACAAATGAAGTCTGACTGTTTCCATTGTTTCACTATGTTTGCCATGAAGTGATGGGACCAGATGTCATGATCTTAGTTTTCTGAATGTTGAGCTTTAAGCCAACTTTGTCACTCTCCTCTTTCACTTTCATTAAGAGGCTTTTGAGTTCCTCTTCACTTTCTGCCATAAGTGTGGTGTCATCTGCATATCTGAGGTTATTGATATTTCTCCCAGCAATCTTGATTCCAGCTCGTGCTTCATCCAGCCCAGCGATTCTCATGATGTACTCTGCATATAAGTTAAATAAGCAGGGTGACAGTATACAGCCTTGATGTACTACTTCCCCAATTTGGAACCAGTTCCCCTTATAGGTTGTTACAAAATACTGAGTATAGTTCCCTGTGCTATAGAGTAAGACCATATTGGTTATTATTTTATATATAAAATATGTATATTTAAAATGTGTATGTATGTTAATCCCATCCTCCTAATATATTCCTCCTACTCCTTCCCCTTTGACAGCCATGAGTTTGTTTTCTATTTCTGTTTTGTAAATAAGTTCATTTGTATCTTTTTCTTTCAGATTCTACATGCCAGTGATATCTTATGGCATTTGTCTTTCTCTGCTGGGCTTACTTCATTTAGTTTGATAATCTCTATTTCCATCTAATAGTGCCATGTTGCTGCAAATGGCACTATTTTTTAAATACCTTTCCACAGAATTCTCTGACCTGTTTTGTTGTTCATGTTTAAGTGCTATTCTCCCCAAAGATTGGCCATCAACTGCATATGCGTTGAAGGAGGAAAATCTTGCCTGTCTTATATTATTTTGTATTCACTTTTTTCACTTAGCCTAAATTGAAGGCTTATCGTGATGCAATCAAGCTACATTCTGCCCTTTCCAAACTGTAGAAGAAAAATAAAAAAGAAGAAAAAGAGGGATTGAGTTTGAGGGAGATGCTTGTATATCAAATGCCCAATTATCAACACCCACCCACCCATTTGTTAAAATGACACCTTGAGTACCCCAGGTATGTTAGTTCTCTTCTGCATGTAACCAATTACCTCAAAACTTAGTACTATGAAAGAGAAAACATTTATCACATTCCCCGTCCCATGCACCGTAGCTGGGTGCTTCTAACTCAAGGTCTCTAGAGCGATTGCAGTCTTATCTAAAGTTTGATTTGAGGAGAATCTGCTTCCAAGCTCACTCACCTGGTGTTGGCAATTCTTAGTTCTTTGCTAGCTGTTGGACTGAGGGCATCAGTTTCTTGTTGGCTGTTGGCCAGAGACCCACCTCTTTCAGTTCCTTTCCGTATAAGCCTCTCCACTGTCATACCATAGTGTGGCAGCTGTCTTCCTTCAGCTGAACACAAGAGAGCAAGAACACAAGAGAGAGTGCTGAAGATGAAAGCCATGATCTTTTTGTAACTTGATCTAGGAAATGACACCCCATCACTTTCGCCATATTTTATTTGTTAGCGTCAACAGGACCAGCCCACACTCAAAGGGCTATGAATGCTAAAGAGAAAGGATTTACTGCAGGCCATGTGAGAGGCTATCTACCACAGCTACATATAGGCCTGGAGATGTTAAGAACATTTTCTTGCCAATGAAGAGATAAAGATTAGAAGTAAAGTTCTCAATACATTCAATGAAGCTGAAGTGTTCCTATGTCCTGGTTTTCCCAAGAGAATCATGACTTGAGCCTATTGTTTTGGCATGACTATGAATAAATGTCTCCATTCACTTTCAAAATTGCCCAAATTTGAATGATAAATTATATCTAAGCTATTCAATCAAACTTTCTTTACTTATGTTAATACTCTACATCTGTGTTGTTCAAAATGCAGAAATGTATAATGACTGAACACAAAATATAGCTAGTACAATTGAGCAATTGAATTTTAAATTTCATGTAAATAGCCCTATATAGTCAGTAACTACTGTACTGGACAGAGTAATACTGTGTGGTTGGGATTCTCCAGGCAAGAATACTGGAGTGGGTTGCCATGCCCTCCTCCAGGGGATCTTCCCAACCCAGAGATTGAAACCAGGTCTCCGCATTGCAAGCAAATTCTTTAACATCTGAGCTACCAGAGAAGCCCAAGAATACTGGAGTGGGTAGCCTATCCCTTCTCCAGGGGATCTCCCTGACCCAGGAATCAAACTGGGGTCTCCTGCATTGCAGGTGGCTTCTTTACCAGGTGAGCTACCAGGGAAGGCCACTCAAAGGCTAGCCCTTTTCAATGGGTTAGAGAATCTGAGGTTGAAATTTGTTCAGTTTGATCCCCTTCTGCTTAATGTGGAGATATGGAGCGAATCATTTTAGCTCTCTAGACATCAAATGAGGAACACTTATCTATAAAAAGAAGTCAAACCTCTCAGAAGCTGTGATTTTACCTCTTATCCTTTCTTGCCATTTCAGTCACTTTGGTGAGAACGCTATCCTCGGTTACTAATTTTCCACAAACCTGCTTTTGCTAAATTCATGGATGACCTCTAATTTGACATTCTCCATAGGAGGAAGCACAAGCTGGAATCAAGATTGCTGGGAGAAATATCAATAACCTCAGATATGCAGATGACACCACCCTTATGACAGAAAGTGAAGAAGAACTAAAGAGCCTCTTGATGAAAGTGAAAGAGGAGAGTGAAAAAGTTGGCTTAAAGCTCAATGTTCAGAAAATGAAGGTCATGGCATCTGGTCCCATCACTTCATGGCAAACAGATGGGGAAAAATTGGAAACAGTCACTGACTTTGTTATTCTGGGCTCCAAAATCACTGCAGATGGTGATTGCTGCCATGAAATTAAAAGATGCTTACCCCTTGGAAGGAAAGTTATGGCCAACCTAGACAGCATATTAAAAAGCAGAGACATTACTTTGCCAACAAAGATCCATCTAGTCAAGACTACGGTTTTTCCAGTAGTCATGTATGGGTGTAAGGGTTGGAATATAAAGAAAGCTGAACGCTGAAGAATTGATGCTTTTGAACTGTGGTGTTGGAGAAGACCCTTGAGAGTCTCTTGGACTGCAAGGAGATTCAACCAGTCCATCTTAAAGGAGATCAGTCCTGGGTGTTCATTGGAAGGACTAATGTTGAAGCTGAAACTCCAATACTTTGGCCACCCGATTCAAAAAGCTGACTCTTTGGAAAAGACCCTCATGCTGGGAAAGATTGAGGGCAGGAGGAGAAGGGGATGACAGAAGATGAGATGGTTGGATGGCATCACTGACTCGATGGACATGAGTTGAGTAAACTCTGGGAGTTGGTGATGGGCAGGGAGGCCTGGCATGCTGCGGTTCATGGAGTGACAAAGAGTCGGACACAACTGAGCTACTGAACTAATACATTTTTTTTTCATTTTTACTTTGCATTGGATTATTGTTGATTTACAATGTTGTGTTAGTTTCAGGTGTATAACAATATGATTCAGTTATACGTATACATATATCTCTTCTTTTTCAAATTCTTTTCCTATTTCAGTTCAGTTCAGTTCAGTCGCTCAGTCATGTCCGACTCTTTGTGACCCCATGAATCGCAGCACACCAGGCCTCCCAGTCCATCACCAACTCCCGGAGTTCACTCAGACTCACGTCCATCGAGTCAGTGATGCCATCCAGCCATCTCATCCTCTGTCATCCCCTTCTCCTCCTGCCCCCAATCCCTCCCAACATCAGGGTCTTTTCCAATGAGTCAGCTCTTCACATGAGGTGGCCAAAGTACTGGAGTTTCAGCTTTAGCATCATTCCTTCCAAAGGAATCCCAGGGCTGATCTCCTTCAGAATGGACTGGTTGGATCTCCTTGCAGTCCAAGGGACTCTCAAGAGTCTTCTCCAAAACCACAGTTCAAAAGCATCAATTCTTCGGTGCTCAGCCTTCTTCACAGTCCAACTCTCACATCCATACATGACCACAGGAAAAACCATAGCCTTGACTAGACGGACCTTTGTTGGCAAAGTAATGTCTCTGCTTTTCAATATGCTATCTAGGTTGGTCATAAGTTTCCTTCCAAGGAGTAAGCGTCTTTTAATTTCATGGCTGCAGTCACCATCTGCAGTGATTTTGGAGCCCAAAAAAATAAAGTCTGACACTGTTTCCAATGTTTCCCCATCTATTTCCCATGAAGTGATGGGACCAGATGCCATGGTCTTCGTTTTCTGAATGTTGAGCTTTAAGCTCACTTTTTCACTCTCCACTTTCACTTTCATCAAGAGGCTTTTGAGTTCCTCTTCACTTTCTGTCATAAGGAAGGTGTCATCTGCATATCTGAGGTTATTGATATTTCTCCCTGCAATCTTGATTCCAGCTTGTGTTTCTTCCAGTCCAGCGTTTCTCACGATGTACTCTGTATATAAGTTAAATAAGCAGGCTGACAGTATACAGCCTTGACGTACTCCTTTTCCTATTTTGAACCAGTCTGTTGTTCCATGTCCAGTTCTAACTGTTGCTTCCTGGCCTGCATACAGATTTCTCAAGAGTCATTACAAAAAAATGAGCAGAATTCCCTGTGCTATACATTAGGTCCTGTTGGTTATCTTTTTAAATATGTGTGGGCCTGCTAAGTTGCTTCATTTGTGTCTGACTCTTTGGGACCCCATGGACTGTACCCCACCAGGCTCTCTTGTTGATGGGATTCTCCAGGCAAGAATACTGAAGCTAGTTGCCATCCCCTCCTCCATTTTAAATAGTGTTTAACTGTCAATCCCAAACTCCCAATTGATGTTTTTAAATCTCATCTTTTAAATTTCTGATCATTCCTGGGTTTTGAAGCATTTTTCTCATGATGTCTGTGACATCAATCACTATTGCTCTTCCTTTCATCTCTCTGGTTGGTATTCCTCAGTCTCCTTTATTTCATCTCTTCCTTTCCTTCCTAGCATCTAAATTTAGCAATGTGAAAAGAGTATGTCAATTTTAACTCATGATGTATTTCAGTTCAATTCTTTCCATTTTTACTGCTTTCAGCATAATCCAAGCCATCAACTTATTTATCATCACGGTCTCTTAGTTGGTCTGATGGCTTCTGGTCTTGTTTTTTCCTATTCAGCAAACAATGATCTTTATAAAACACAAGTAAAGTCAACTTCACTCCACTTCTTAAAACCATTAGAAATGGCCCCCAAAACACCACATGATCTGGCTTCAGACTTCCAAGAGCTTCATCTCATGCCATTCTTCCTGACCTCTAGTCAAAGAGGATTTATTGAAGTTCCTCAGATACACCAAACACTTGCCTGGACCAGTGTCTTTGCCTGATTTGTTTTCTCTACTTGAAATATCCTTCCTGGATTTGGCTAACTTCTTTTATCTCTCTTCCAGGTTCAAGTCTTAACCTGTAAAAATCACCGCTTATAGCATCATCCCCAAACAAATTCAGAATATTCTCATCTTTTCTTTCATAACATTTATTATAACAATAGTTTTATTCATTTAATATATGAACTTCTCTAGACTATAAACTATTAGTTAAGAATTTTATCTGTCTTGTCTTGTATCATACAAAACATTGAGCACAGTGCCTGACACATTCTAAGTACTTATTAAATATTTGTTGACTGAATAATTTCCTTCCATAATGTAGTGCACCATCTGGCATTTGTCTCAGCAACTTTTTGAAATGCCTCTGAGGATAAGCTGATGTTGAATTCTCTTTGATGATTCATCTGGGTACTTGAGTCAAGCTCTTTCTAATCTGTTCTTAAATTTTCGGCAGTTCTGATGCTTGGAGAGTTGATGAAGGTTCTCTGGTGTCCAGGAGGATAAAAGGTTCAAAATAAAGGAATTCAACCTGGGTATAGTCATACTGTGTCCGTGGTTTTGTCCCTTTAAGATCATGTTCCCAGCTCCAAGAGTATCACCAAGCAGCTGATAAGAACAATATGCTGAGTATTTGTTGAGTTCTTAACTCAGCCTTCAAATCCATCAGTTTCTTGTTACTTCTCTGGTCATCCCATTCCAGGCTGAACTTCTATCCTTGCTTTCTTTTTCTTCTTGAACAGTTTAACTGATTCACTTGGCTATAGACCTTGCTCTTTTGAATTTTATATGTGATTAATTTTGAACTTAATAGAAGGATACATAGACTACTTTGTCATCTTTCCTGCCTCTATCTTCACCCTCTTGTCCCACTCCATCATATTCTATTAGGTTGCTGTTGTGGGCAGCCTTGATTTGTTTCAGTGTAACCAAGCCTTGCCTTCCCACACTCAGTCTCAGCAGGTGACAAAAAAAATGCCTGCAGAATTCTTCCTCACTCATGTAGTATAAGGCTTTTGGTTTCATTAGTTCATGGATAAAAACTAATTCTGCTATAAAATCTGAGTAAAAACCCATCAGTTTGAGAGGTGTTGGGAAGAAGTCTAATTCTAGCAGTTGATGGCACTCTCCAGGGAGGGTTTGCCTTCTGTGTTTGTGGCATTCTCTTATCACTTTTAAACATCTTCTATAGTTCATGTCACATAAACTCAAGGTTTCACAATCCAGAGAGTCTCTGAGATTCTTCCCCTCTTAATCTTTCTGTCTGTGAATGCCGACTTTCAAAGACTCTAGAAAAGTCCACTGCTTTGTTGTTATAAATTCTCATTCTTTTGCTATAAAGGGCAAGCTCTTGTTTAGAGAATGTTTCCAGAATAAATCTTCCATCCTCTTTTTATATTCTACTACTGTAAAACCACATTTCTATAGAAGCACATCCATATGCATATTCATTAAAAATTCCATTAATACAAAACTGTCTAACCAGCATACATTCTCTGTTACTCAATACTACTGTTAATAAGATTTACAATTCCCTGCCCTGCTGAGGTCCCTGCCCTTTAGCTAACAACACTATGTTGAGGTATCAAGTGTATCAGTGTGTGACCTTGAGCATCATTAAGCTTCCTGAGTCTCAGTTTCTATATCTTTGAGATGGACATAAATAGCACCAGCTGCTTCAATGTGTATAACAGGATTGGTCTACCAAGTGAGAAAGATGTTGGAGAGTATTCCCTGGTTGTCCAGTGGCTAAGAATCCACCTTCCAAGGCCAGGGATGTGGGTTTGATCCTTGACTGGACAACTAAGGGCCCACATGCTGTGGGCAACTAAGCCCATGTGCCACAACTAGAGAAAAATTGTGTGTCACGACGAAAAGCCAGCACAGCCAAAATAAGAAAAAAGGAAAATAAAAAGATGCTGGAGAATTATGCCAGCTTCTCTTGTATCCAGGTATGGTGGCCACTCACCTTGGAGAAGACCTTTATTCAAAAAAGAGTCTCCTAAAAGTCTGATTTGTAGTTATATGAAAGTAGGATGAATAGATTCTTTTTGTCTAGGACAAAACGTCTAACAAAATCTTGCATGGCTCAGTCAAGACTACCTTTTCTTGAGACCTCTGCCATGAAAAGTCAGTCATTATGGAGAAGCAGATCAATCTGAATAAAGAGTCCCAGGTCTTTGGAAAAGGATAATCCAAGACTCGCAATCCTTATTCACAGAGATGCAACATAGAAGAGTCATGTCAGAATGGACCAGGGTAGCACTCAAGAGCTAGGGTCAGGAAAGAGAGAATGTTAGGCTGGCACATTGGTAGCCTTTGGGGCACAAGAGCTGAGCAGTGAAATATGAGCTAGGGAGCTCCAAACGTGTACACAAATTGGATCGCTGCTGTGGCCTTGGAAAGGATAGAGTGAGATATAGCAGCCGGGAAGCCTCATCTATGGATGCTTATGACCAATCTTTAAAAGAAACACTCTTGGTGTTCCAAGAAACAACAGATTCCGTTCTTATGCTCTCTTCTTTTTCCTCCTCCTTCTCAACCTCCTACTCTCTTCAACACTGCACAAAGCATGAAATCCCTTTCAACTAAATAGGCCCCAGTGCTCTTGGAAAAGTTTGAGGTGGTAGGCTTCATAAAGAAAGTACTATATTCCAGGTGAATAGTTCAGGTAAGCAAAGAAGCAAGTAATTTAAAAACATATAGAGGGGATGATATTTATACCTTGAGCCAGTAGATAAGATCATACTGTTTATAATACTGAAAGATATATAAAAAGTAAAAGATATATAGAAAGTGTAAGGTATATAAAACAGTATAAAACACAAGGGCTTTCCTCCGCTTTTGCCTGTGACTTCTTCCTGAGGCCCAATATATCCCCAAATTAGCCCAGATCATCTGAAGGGCTGTCAGGGATCAACCAAGATTTTAAATAAAAATGAATCTTAAAAAAAAAAAAAAAAAAAACTTTTAAAAGTACTTAGAACTCTCCTTAACTCTGAAATAAGATGGTGTTAAGGGGATATTTCCAAATTTGCTGGCATATTGAGTGAAACACTTTCACAGCATCATCTTTCAGGATTTGAAATAGCTCAACTGGAATTCCATCACCTCCACTAGCTTTGTTCGTAGTGATGCTTTCTAAGGCCCACTTGACTTCACATTCCAAGGTGTCTGGCTCTAGGTGAGTGATCACACCATCGTGATTATCTTGGTCGTGAAGATCTTTTTTGTACAGTTCTTCTGTGTATTCTTGTCACCTCTTCTTAATATCTTCTGCTTCTGTTAGGTCCATACCATTTCTGTCCTTTATCGAGCCCATCTTTGCATGAAATGTTCCCTTGGTATCTCTAATTTTCTTGAAGAGATCTCTAGTCTTTCCCATTCCATTGTTTTCCTCTATTTCTTTGCATTGATCACTGAGGAAGGCTTTCTTATCTCTTCTTGCTATTTGTTGGAACTCTGCATTCAGATGTTTATATCTTTCCTTTTCTCCTCTGCTTTTTGCTTCTCTTCTTTTCACAGCTATTTGTAAGGCCTCCCCAGACAGCCATTTTGCTTTTTTGCATTTCTTTTCCATGGAGATGATCTTGATCCCTGTCTCCTGTACAATGTCACGAATCTCAGTCCATAGTTCATCAGGCACTCTATCTGTCAGATCTAGTCCCTTAAATCTGTTTCTGACTTCCACTGTATAATCATAATGGATTTGATTTAGGTCTCAGTCTTCATTCCAATCCCAAAGAAAGGCAATGCCAAAGAATGCTCAAACTACCGCACAATTCCACTCATCTCACACACTAACAAAGTAATGCTCAAAATTCTCCAAGCCAGGTTTCAGCAATACGTGAACCACGAACTTCCAGATGTTCAAGCTGGTTTTAGAAAAGGCAGAGGAACCAGAGATCAAATTGCCAACATCTGCTGGATCATCAAAAAAGCAAGAGAGTTCCAGAAAAACATCTATTTCTGCTTTATTGACTATGCCAAAGCCTTTGACTGTGTGGATCACAATAAACTTTGGAAAATTCTTCAAGAGATGGGAATACCAAACCACCTGACCTGCCTTTTGAGAAACCTATATGCAGGTCAGGAGGTAACAGTTAGAACTGGACATGGAACAACAGACTGGTTCCAAATAGGAAAAGGAGTTCATCAAGGCTGTACATTGTCACCCTGCTTATTTAACTTCTTTGCAGAGTACATCATGAGAAATGCTGGGCTGGAAGAAGCACAAGCTGGAATCAAGATTGCCGGGAGAAATATCAATAACCTCAGATATGTAGATGACACCTTCCTTATGGCAGAAAGTGAAGAGGAACTAAAAAGCCTCTTGATGAAAGTGAAAGAGGAGAGTGAAAAAGTTGGCTTAACATTCAGAAAATGAAGGTCATGGCATCTGGTCCCATCACTTCATGGGAAATAGATGGGGAAACAGTGTCAGACTTTATTTTTTGGGGCTCCAAAGTCACGGCAGATGGTGACTGCAGCCATGAAATTAAAAGACGCTTACTCCTTGGAAGGAAACTTATGACCAACCTAGATAGCATATTGAAAAGCAGAGACATTACTTTGCCAACAAAGGTCCATCTAGTCAAAGCTGTGGTTTTTCCTGTGGTCATGTATGGATGTGAAAGTTGGACTGTGAAGAAAGCTGAGCACCGAAGAATTGATGCTTTTGAACTGTGGTGTTGGAGAAGACTCTTGAGAGTCCCTTGGACTGCAAGGAGATCCAACCAGTCCATTCTAAAGGAGATCAGCCCTGGGTGCTCTTTGGAAGGAATGATGCTAAAGCTGAAACTCCAGTAGTTTGGCCACCTCATGTGAAGAGTTGACTCACTGGAAAAGACTCTGATGCTGGGAGGGATTGAGGGCAGGAGGAGAAGGGGACAACAGAGGATGAGATGGCTGGATGGCATCACCGACTCGATGGACATGAATTTGAGTGAACTCCAGGAGATGGTGATGGACAGGGAGGCCTGGCGTGCTGCAATTCATGGGGTCGCAAAGAGTCAGACACGACTGAGTGACTGAACTGAACTGAACTGAACTGAAGGGGATATTTGAGACATGAACTTCAGACTAAGGAATAACATAAACTAGCTCAGAATTTGCATGGCAAAAGTTAAGGCAAGGCCTTTATAATAATCTCCCAGTTCTCATGGAAATATTAAGAAATAATGAGGAACAGTCAAGATACCACGGTCCCCTGGGTGCTGTACCTTATCTCTGATGGGAAATGGCTCCCATCTTCTATGTGTCCATGAGAGATTAAAGTTTGAGGTCCAAGGATTTCCAATCTTAGCCACATTTGGGTCTTAAACTAGCTTCCCAGCTACAGCCCCCCTCCAAACTGTTTCACAGAGACCACCATCCTTAGCCAAGCTCCTGCAGCCACACTTCAGACAAGGTCTCTTCTTAGGCATCATGATGTAGCCCAGCCTTTTTCTCTCCATATAACAACATAATTTGTGTCTGCTCTTCATTTTGTGTTTTCATTGTTCCCTTTCCTTCCAAATCAATATAACCCAACTCTTCTTTTCTACCATTTTCCACACTAATGGTCCTCTGTTATGCTTACACCCAAATTCCAGTTTCTAAAATCAACTTCCTGTCCTACAGGGTATTTCAGACAATTTCAGAATTGTCACCTTGGTCTTCTCATGGCAGCTTATAATGGCACCTGGCATATATCATGAACTTCATAAATAGTTTTAAAATTAACTATTTTTCTCAATGAACCCAGTATATAAGATGCTGTTACTTAAGAATATTTAAGAATATTCAGCCTTGCTGTGACACCTGTCATCTTTTTCAGAAACATTTGTTGCCTTCATTTTCCCTTCTATTTAGTTGCAATTTCTATTATTATCAATAATAATGATTGCTATATATTATTTGTTGATTTATTTATATACCACCTAGTTATTTGCTCCTGCCAAAGAACTTAAGATGACTTATAAGAACATCTGAAATACATATCATAAATTTAAAATAAGTGGAAAAAAGGAAAACAAGAGTACAGGAGTAACACGGGCTTTGAAAGAAGGTGAATACAAAGCCATAGCATAAGAATCTACCCAGCTGCTCTAGGTAAGTCATTAACTTGACTTGAAGGTTCCTAGCTACCAGCCCCAAAGATAAACCCAATCACTTTAACAATTCACAATATTTTGAGAGGAAAACAAGTAACTCAGAAGAAACAATTATTTGTGATTATTGAGATCAGACAGGAATGTCTCACTTGGGGGTCACTGAAGAGTTCAGTGTCATGCAGTGAACCACATCCCCACAACAAGCTTGAAGGGAGCACACAGAAGTTTTATAGGACTATTTGAACAGCATTACTCAGTGAAAGCCCATGGCATCTTTCACAAGGACAGTGGAGAATAAACATCTTAACAGCCCACCATATAAATGTTACGGTGCAGAGACACAGATCTCTGGTGATCTGACTTAATCCAGAAATAACTATAAAGATCTAGAAGAACATGTATAAAGATACAGAGCATCACTTCCAAGAAAAGTTCCTTAGAGACTACTTTTCTCAGCTGAGTTTTTATTTAGAATTGAGTGTCAATTGCTACCAAATGAGAAACCAGCCTCTGGTCAGGCATTGTTTAGTTGGCATTGTTTAGGATTCTCAGATCAACCCCTCTGATGAGTATTATTATTCATATTATGTTAATGAGGGAGCTGAGGCTCTGAGAAATTAATTAACTGCTCCAAAGCCTGGCATGCTCCATTGCAAAGAGTCAGACATGACTGAGTGACTGAACACCACCACAAAGCTACCACAGCTAAAGAGGAAGGTAATAGGAATTTGAAACATGAGGCTTGGTTCCAAATTCATACTTGCTTTTTTTTTAACTATAAAAATCCTCAAACATTCAGAAAGACATAGAGATTAATATAGCAAATGGCCATATACTCACCTGTGATTAGACAGATATTAACATTTTCCCCTCTGGTCTACACCTCAAATTGCCTCCTCTTAATGCCTCTTTGGTATCTAAGAGATGGAAACAGAGTAACCAAATGGACTAGAGCTTTTTTCCAATTGCACCAGTAGAGAAATTTTCTTTCTGTCTTCTTTTGTAAATCTCTAGCTGCTCCAAATGGCTTCTTGGGCTGCATTATTTAAAATATATTGTGCCTTTTTTCCTTTGGCTTTCATGCAGACACAGTTGGAAACTAAAACTTTAATACTGCCCTAGAGAAGAAAAAGCTCAGCTGTTGGTTCATCTGTCAACTTCTAATAAGGGTTAGTGCCCATTGCCCCTCCTCCACCCGCAAAGCATCCCTTGCAAATCAAAACAGTGTGTAATTGGCCATTTTTTTCTTCAACTTGGCCAAATGTGAACAAGACATGATGGGAGAACATCTATTTCAAGGGTGCCATTTTCTAAGGAAGTGAGTCTTTGTATCTAAATCTAATAGTGACAATTTTAATTTAATAAGTTACAGTGGATTCAAGATCTCACAATCATGAGTAAAGTGCTGATCTGAAACACATTTCTCATCTTCTTCCACATTTTATTTAGTGTAGACATTCTAGGCAGCCAGAAAAAAGTAAAATAATTTTTCTATACCAAAAATAAATTGAATTTCAAAAGTAAGAATGAAAAATGCTTCAGTTGGCCAACCCCTTAACTCACTTGTTAATACCATGCTGAGAGGCTAAAGACTGTTCTAGGAAGAGCCGTAGTAAACACTGACAAAAATATTCATATGTATAGATCCTGTTCAAATAACTGGTATGAAACTAGACAAAGTGACTTATTTGCTACTTCATTTAAAGTTCTTAAATGGTATAGCTTTATTCTCCTAACTTTCATTTGGACAATTATGTCTAAATCACCATAAAATTTAAAGCTTGTGAATACAATTCAATTTGAGTTGTAGTCCTGAGTTGCAAATTTCCTACTTTTGGCAACCAAAGAGTAACAAGAAATATCAACAACAATCTCTCAAAAAAAGTCAATTTGCTCATCAAGTTATGTGTACCAACTTATCTCCGCAAGTACTTGAAGTCTTTTTTTTTCCTTCTGCCAAATTTTAAAAATTGGCATTTAGCTCAAATTTTTAAAAGATTTTTTTCAAAGCTCTCTTAAAGTTTGCTTGTGTGACCTCAAATAATTTTCTTTCAGACCCTTTTTCCTTTCCAGGAAGACAGTAAGTGCTTGGACTTAGCACCTAGGAATGATATACAGTGGGAGCCAGACAAAGCATGCCTGAGTGTACTGAACCAGAGACATAAAACAATTATGGATCATTTGGACAAAAAAAAAAGAAAAAGTCCACGATTTTTATGTGATCATGTGTTTCCTGAAAATTTCAATTTGGAGTCATAAATATTTGCAATTAGGAAGTCCTGAGTGATCTTAATGATTAATTTTCCTTCATTTTTTGTAGAACTGCACACTGAGGCCAGAAAGTTGAAGTGATTTGTCTCCAATCACATGATATGTCCATGGCAGTCAGCACTTAAAACAAGCCCCTTGACTGTGCATCCCTCCACAAACCCTGCACTGGGTGTCAGAATTTCACAGATAATACTTATAATACTTCTGTTTCGATAGATGGGGAAACAGTGGAAACAGTGTCAGACTTTATTTTGGGGGGCTCCAAAGTCACTGCAGATGGTGACTGCAGTAATGAAATTAAAAGACGCTTACTCCTTGGAAGAAAAGTTATGACCAATCTAGATAGCATATTCAAAAGCAGAGACATTACTTTGCTAACAAAAGTCCGTCTAGTTGAGGCTATGGTTTTTCCAGTGGTCATGTATGGATGTGAGAGTTGGACTGTGAAGAAAGCTGAGCGCCGAAGAATTGATGATTTTGAACTGTGGTGTTGGAGAAGACTCTTGAGAGTTCCTTGGACTGCAAGGAGATCCAACCAGTCCATTCTAAAGGAGATCAGCCCTGGGTGCTTTTTGGAAGGAATGATGCTAAAGCTGAAACTCCAGTACTTTGGCCACCTCATGTGAAGAGTTGACTCACTGGAAAAGACTCTGATGCTGGGAGGGATTGGGGGCAGGAGGAGAAGGGGACGACAGAGGATGAGATGGCTGGATGGCATCACTGACTCGATGGACGTGAGTCTGAGTGAACTCCGGGAGTTGGTGATGGACAGGGAGGCCTGGCGCGTTGCGATTCATGGGGTTGCAAATAGCTGGACACATGACTGAGCTACTGAACTGACTGACTAACTGAACTGACTTCTGTTTTCCCCTTCTCCTCCTCCTTTCCTCTTTCTCCTCCTTTTTCTTCTTCTTCTTCTTAAGCTGTGTACTTTACCTTGTGTATGGAGACAGAGATTCAGCTCTGGTTTAACTCACATTGAAACGACTTTTTTGTAGCTGTTCAGAAAGAATAAATCTATTTGTTTTAAAAGGCAGGTTTATTCCTCCAGTTCTTGCAGAAGCAACCATTGCCCTTCTATCTTTATTTGACCCAATAAAAAGATGGTGAAACCAGGTCAAATATTTTTAATATCTTCCCTCCCCAAAAGCACACACACACACTCACATACACAAAACACCCACACTGGAGCAACAAAACTGATCACTGGAAGGCAATACAACAAGAGAGACAGAGAGAGTCTTCTAACAAGGGTAGTAAAAGTTTTATTTCATCAACAAGTTCACACCCCTGAACTTTGGTTGATCCTGCTCTAAAATCCTCCTGTTACCATTTCTTAGTACCCCAGCTCCAACTGGACATTGGATATGGAGCAAGAATCTGTCCATTAAGGACACTGTGCCTGTAATCAAATACTAAGACAATATTATCTCAGAGAGTACACTGGTATCACTTTCTTGCTCTTCTTAAGTATTCATAGCTAAATGATTTATGGGCACACAAATGGATGTAATGTCCTATAATATATAAGAGGACTAATATTTAATGTATTTCTTTTTTACTTTGTTTGAATAAAATCTCCCAAAATACTCTTAGCAAATGATCATTAATTATGTGCATTGTCAAATGCTCCTGGGTTCTAATAAGCAGGCCTCAGAATTTACAGTCCCCAGCTCTCTGCTAGAGCCCATAAATCCAATGTGGGTGACAGTACTCAATAAAGTGGTCCCATCAACGGAATAGATGCATCAAATCGTTCACGTTTGGACACACCACCGATTTTTTTTTTCAATGCCTATAACCTAAGCAGAAAATACTCTTTCCAGGATGTTATTTCAAGGTAACTCCCAGATAATCTGAGTTATTTTTTTAATAGGACTTTATGACCCATAAGGGCTGAATTTGGCCATAAGCCTGTGTATTTTATCAACTGCATCTTTGGGATAGATGGACTACCAGGGACAGAGATGAAAACCACAGTGGTTTCTTGGGGAATATTTATCAGCAAATATATTTTCCAAAAAAAATAAAGATTTTAGAGGGAAATGTTTAAATAGAGCTGTGACTTCATAGTTAATTTACTTAGTCTTCAATGTCTTTGTGAATCCATTATGCACTTGGGATGTCAGAGGGGTCTACAAATTACTAAGTTGTTTGAAGTTTGCTGCTTTCTGAAGTGGCTTTGGTCATTTATTTTCGTAGAAATGTTATTTCTTCAACTTGCAAGGTATGTAATAGCAAGGTCTTTTGAGACAGCTGTCTGAAAAGAAAATGATTATCCATGTTTCTAAAGAAAGATGACTTGTTCTTTATGTGAAGTCCTCTATGGAACATTTAGCATTTTAAAAATATGAAAATACCAAACTTCAGTTTTCAAAGTCTGTAAGAGATGTCCAGGCAAAATGAGAGAAGTGCAGAAAAAATCATTAGAGAATGAATTTTTCTGATCTGAGGTAAAGATGAAAAAAATGCAATGTACTTATTCTGGAATTCTTTTTTATCTGAAAACCTCCAACTACCTTAGATTTAAAAAGAGCAACGGAAGAAGGTGTCTTGTCTCACTATTTGAATATCAGGCTGAGTATTAAAGAAATATTTGGACGTTCAGTTTAAGCTTGAATTAATGATTGAGTACAGCAAGCTAGATATTAGTATTAGGGTAAGTGATGAATCATATCAAGGGTTTTTGTTGTTGTTTTTTTTTTTTTTCCACTCTGGAAAATCTGTCCTGTAGAGGTTTAAAGTATCCAACTAAGAACAGGAAAAGTCCCTATACTTCTCAGCCTTTTAAATGTTGGAAACTGCAGAACAGAACATAAAAGGTGATCCCTGCCACTAGAGATTTCATTTAAAAGATACACATCTAGTCAACCTTCGACCCGAACTAACACACAATGCAACACCACCACAAAAGAGGGAAATGCATGCAATGCTACAAAAGAGAAAGAAAAAATTGGAAATACCACCTGTCCAAAAAGTTCAAAGAAAATGGAATGAAATAGAGTAAGAGAAACAAACGTAAGACACCTAGATCCAAACATAACAATTTGCAGTTGGGGAAATAGCACCCTTGGGGTATGGAACACAGGTTTCTTGATTCTCTGGCCCTTAGACAAGGCTAAATCTTTGTAAAGCTGCATTGTACGGCAAACCACAAATTACCTTGGCCCTTAAGTCCTTAAGTCAATTGCCAACCTTTGGCTAGAACCCAGCCTTCCAGTTTCTCTTTACTGAATAACAGGCCTTTCCTAGTTTAATTTGGGTATCATTTTCTATGCTGGTATCACCTCCATCCTAAAAGGAGAGACTCCTACCCCTGAAACTGAAGGAGCTCATCTTACAAGCAAGATACAGTTAACATATTTCTGCTTCAAAGACATGAAGAAATCTCCCCAGTGTGACAAAGACAGGCCACTCCTCCCACCCCAGGAAAGCAGTCTGCTCTGGTTTCCGGGATAGACAAACCTCTTTCTTGCAGCAGGCAAGAATGTATTACCATCGCCTCATCTTCATGTCATTTGTCATTTTCTGTTTCTCCCATTCTTTTGTTTCTTAATTTGTTTCTTTTTATTCTAAGAAGAGGTCAAAATAAGGAACTCCCTGGTTTCTTGAAATTTCATCTATTGTTTAGCCTTCTCTGGGTCCATTCAGGGATCCTTTAAGGAAGCTGCTTTTAAAGTCTGTGCTAATCTGCCTGCATCACTGTCTTGACAACTTGCTTGGTTTTAGAGGGATTGTGTTAAAGTTATTTGGTACAGTAAGTAAGTCTCAAGGCATGGTCACCATTGTTTTTCAAAAAGCATTTTGTTTCTGAGCTCTTTGATGGTTGAAGTTATTTATTTGGGTTTGAGGGTGTACTTTTAGAATGGGAAGAGAGGTTATAGGGGTCAGATATCCTCATTAAGGAAGGAATTAAACATTAAAAAAGAGCAACAGGGTAGAATTTCTTATTTTCTGAGTGATTCACCCTTCAGGAAGGAAATATTTGCCTCTCTCTAGCAGAGAGAAATTGTTTCACAATGTTCACAATTGAAACTAAGGTAGAAAACAAGATTAAAACTAGATATATCTGAATTTAGACATCTCCGGCAGATTTTTTTCTTTTGATTCATACATTAATGATCAAGAGGTAGGTTTGGAGCATGTGATGGGACAGGAAGGCATAAATAACTTCTGTAGAACAGAAAAAAAACAAATTGTGAAGGTTCAAAAGATACTTTAAAATCAGGGTTTTCTCTACCTTACCTAGGAAACAGAGAACCCCTTTTGGTATATATTGTTCAAATAGTGCAATCTGCCTGCAAAACTTGAAAATGTCAATTTGTTTAGAAGGATAAGATCAGAATGATGATTCTACCTCTATCATGTGCTCCCCTAAAGTGGAGACTCACTAACAAAAGCATCTCAATATTTTGGCAAGTAGTCACATCTGGCAATTTCATTAACCCGCGAGTATGTCATTTGGAAATGGATCCAGATGTTTCAGGAGAGTTTGTATTGGATCTGAAAGAATCTGAATCCTTTTGGCGAAGTGCTATTTTGTAGACTGATATCAGACCCTCAAGTTGCATCCACATGAAAGGGCTCCGATTTTGTTTCTGTGTGATTTAGATCCATTGGAAAGGTAAAAATTCTTTTGCAATATGTGTGCTCCATCCTGCTGGATCTGAAGACTTGTTCTTCTGGCTCCTACGGACCACCAGTAAAAAGAAAAAAAAGAAGAACCATCCCTAGACTTTAATGCCAAGTGTAAACTTTTACTACTTTATTAGATACTATGTCCTCACAAAAACTGGCTATTCCCTGCTGAACTAAACCAAAAGAAGCTTTTATTAATCTGAAAGTCTTAAGAAAGTGCTCTAGCACATCCCCCTTCTCATCTTCTGAGCAGATTGTATTACAACAATTCTAACCAATAAAATGTCTAGCACTTTAAAAACTCCTTCCAAAAGCAGATTATGTAATCATTATTATTAATCCAATCTAGTTCTTATAAGCTCTTAATGAAAAGGAAATTGTGTTTATTTGGACTTACTGAGTATTAACAAACTACCCTCGCTATGTTATGGTTTCTGGCTATTCCAGGAAGCAAGAGAAGAATTTACGTTACTCACACTCTCCCTGACCCAGGGATCTAACCCGCATCCCTTACATCTCCTGCATTGGCAGGTGGGTTCTTGACCACTAGTGCCACCTGGGAAGCCCACAAACTCTATGGCTTTGGGCAAACATCATTCATTCAGTTTCTTCATCTGGAAGTAGCAATTATAATAGTACATACTCAATGGGATTTTTCTGAAGCAAATGGGATTATTTATATAAAGTTCTTACCATAGTAAGTGTTCCAAAACTGCCACCTATAATAACATGTGTACTTAAAACTACATCACTTATTCTTCCTTCATGCTTCACTTTACCTTTATTCACACTTTATCTACAGCTCATATCTTTCACTCAGACCTTTAAACTCTTGACCACAACACAAAGATTCCTTATATACTCATTTCAGAGCAAGTGAAGCAGTCCCAGAATTAAGCCATGGGAAACTTGACATGTCCCTGTACCCAACTACCTGAGGTTAACTTTTTATATTCTGTAGATCTTCCTTAGTTCTCAGAACAAATCTATGAGATGAATACACACACTCTCAGACCTGCAGACAGCTCTACTTTAGATTGCAGATTTCTCAAAAGACGTTCCGGCCTACAGATCACTTGAAAAACTCAAAAGAAAGCTCATGAGAATCAACTCTACAAAGATGGGCATGATGGTCACGGCCACATCCAGACATGTTTGAAACATTAAAGGTTGTAGATGTGAACTGAATTAATTTTCTCTCCAATTCTTTGATGCTGTAAAGGCGCAAAGTCTGTTACTATCTTCCGCACTATATTATCAGAGCCATATATCTTAGAAATAATAAAATAAAATTCACCATTACCGATAGTAATAATTTAGGACCCATCCACTGTTCCCTATAGATAATGCAGCTGGTTTTAAAATCACCTTAAGAAATAGCTGGTGGCTGCTTCAACCCTGTCAGATGACTCTAATTTTCTTTTATGACAGTGTCAGACTTGCTATATTGCAGGAAAGTGATCTACATAATATAGATTCTTGATGCCACACATATTACATGATCAGCAAATTTAGCGTGAAAAAAAAAAAGCAATATCTCGAGTGGGTGCAGAAATAGCAGAAGGGAAGTAGAGTGTAGCTACTACTAAGAGAAACTATGAGAGAAAATTTATAATGTCCTAGGACTGGAGCTGCTTCTGTCTCAGTGGGGAGTGGGAGTACATACATCAACATGTACTGGAGTGTTCATTAAATATTCAAATATCTGTGCCCCAGTCCTCGAACCATTGAATCAAACCTCCTTAAATGATTCTTACACATACTTAAAATTGGGAATTACTAATATGGGGCCAGCTACAGTCCGTAGGATCGTGAAGAGGTGGACACAACTCAAGCACAGCACAGCACTACGGGGCTTTTTTCCCTAATGAGGAAATTTTAAGAAATGGGAAACTTTCAGCATGTGCTGAGGTTAACATAGAATGTACTTTACTTTTGGATAAAAGGGAGGAAGATATGGGAGACGCCAAGGCTCAGCTACCTCTCCCTCACCTCTGCTCCTCTGCCACCTCCTCCTCTGTGGTTTGCCAGTCTCCAAGTTAGTGTGAGGATCAGGATTTTCAGATAGGATTTCAAGACAGTGTAAAGTGATGGGGGAAGCTTTGGGCTCAGAGACGTGGAGTTAGGGTAGACGTTCTCATTCCTCTCTGTGGCCTTTGATAACTGATGGACTTCTTATGACCTTCAGTTTTCTCATTTGGTGATCTAGAACTAATTATGATGGTTCTTTTTTAAAAAATGTATTTTACTTAAGTATAGTTCATTTACAATGTTGTGTTAATTTCTACTAATCCCAGCAAAGTGATTCAGTTATATATATTACATACGTACATATATATATGTTTTCATATTCTTTTCCACTACGGTTTATCACAGGATATTGAATATAGTTCCCTGTGCTCTACAGTAGGACCTTGTTGTTTACCTGAAAGTGAAAGTGTTAGTCGCTCAGTCATGTCTGACTCCTTGCAGCTCCAAGCACTGTAGCCTTCCAGGCTTCTCTGTCCATGGGATTCTCTAGGCAAGAATACTTGAGTAGGCAGCCATTCCCTTCTCCAGGGGATCTTCCTGACCCAGGGATCAAACCCAGGTCCTTGCATTGTTGGTGGATTCTTTTCTGAGCCACCAGGGATCCATCTTGTACATAGTAGTTAGTATCTGCTAATCTCAAACTTCCAATCCATCTCTCCGTGCTCCTCATTGGCATATATTTATGTTGGTTTATGTTCAGTTCACATCCAAAACCCTTAGTGTTCCAAATGTGTCTGTTGCAGCTTTGACATCATGCTTACCTTTGTAGACTTGATTTTCATGAGCTTTCCTTTGAGTTTCTCAAAGTGACCTAGAGGCTCAAAATTCTTTTGGGCAAACTGCCATATGATCTAAAGTACAACTCCCTTCAAGTCTGTGTGGATTCTTAACTTGGGTGTGTATATTTGTATGTGTGTGTGTTAATATAAGCAATAAACAAACAAATAGACAAAAGTTAAAGTGTAATCACAAAAATATCTGGGAAAGTTTTATGAGATTGTTTGCTATGAGAAGTATAGATGGAATACCGACATAACACATCATCACATATATGTGTGTGAGAGATAGACAGAGAGAGAGATAGAGATTCTAGATCCCAGGTCCATCTAGAAGTAAAGAACCAGCCTGACAATGTAGGAAATATAAGAGACCTGGGTTCAATTCCTGGGTCAAGAAGATCTGGAGGAGGGCATGGCAACCCACTCCAATATTCTTGCCTAGAGAATCCCATGGACAGAGGAGCCTGGCGGGCTACAGTCCATGGGGTCACAAAGAGTTGGACACGACCAAAGTGACTTAGCATGCACACACATAGGCATAGATATAGATATGCAGCTTCTTAACTAGCTTCTTTAGGGAAAAGCACTAGTTCATAATGTTTGCCAACTTCCATGGTGTAAATATTCCCATAAAGGCTGATTTAAAGGTAGCAATGCGATTGAACACACAAAATCTGCTTTCCTGAGCTGGCAGGCTCTAACACACACCTGCTATATCTACTTCTCTCAATTTTTCTTTGTCAAAGAGAAAGATTTAGCTAGCTGACCTCAAAGGTGTTTCAACATTTAACATTATGCTTTCTCTATTTACATACACACACTATAATTAATTGATATAGCTTGAGTAGGAAAGTAGGTGGTCCACAGTGCCTTTAATCCTACTGAAAGTAAAAAGTTTATCAAAACAGAGATGTAAAAGCCACCGCACAAATTTAAGGCTTTGAAATCCATGGCTTCTCCCCAGATTTCTAACCCCTTTTGCTTGCTGAAATAGATCTTCAATTTGCCAATTTATCATTGGAATCACCCCTTCCCATAGGATCTGCATATTTTTATGAGTTTTTTCCATCAAAATGATTTTCTTTGTTTCAGATGTTAAAGTAAGACGTTTTATTCCATACCCCACCAAAAAGAAAAGGGGGACAAAAGTTAATTATATCTGAACCAAAGTATAACTATGGCCTTATTAAAGAGGTGTAGTTATAGGCTATTGATCGCAGCACACAGGAAAAGCTTGTCATGTAAAGTCAAGAGGTTAATGTCATTACAAGAATGGGCAGCAGGATCAGCTGTAGCCAGAAGTGGCGAATAACTAAAAGCTGCTTTAGAGACACATAATATTGTCAAAGCATAAATAATTCATCCTAGCATTCGAGAAGAAATTACTCCTCTGTTCCAGCATATTATTCAGCCATTAAAATCTTGCCTTCTAAAGACTTCTGATGTAGTCATATTTTCAGTTCTAAGTCATTCTGAGGCATGCCATCTTCATTAAGGCTTATATTGTGTAGTTTTCAAAGTACTGACATTGAAGAGGATGTGGAATAGATCCACAACTTGCTTAATAACCACAGTGCAGTTAGATAAGAGGGAAGAAGCTGGGAGGATTTAGGCTGCATCTAGGAGCTAAGCAGGGATGAAGATGAAGCGCTGTGGAGTGGAATTCTTAATTCTTTAGCTGGGCCACGTTCCATTCATTCTAGTTCCTGGCTGGCACCAAATTCTTGCTGATCCGATGCCTAAAGCATTTCTCGAACGTCAAAGAAGTAGAAGAGGCATGAGAAATAGCGATGGGTCATGGGCCCCACACCCTCCTTGTCATATTCACATGTCAGGTTCTCACTGACTCAGATGAAATTACTCTGACAATGTGGTTTGAAATTGAATCTGCTTTTTTGCACATTTTCTTTCAGTCTGTGCATTTAGAAACAAAGTTTTGCACATCCATGGCCATTGGCTACCTGCTGTTCTCTCAAAATCAATAGCCAACTGCTGTCTATCTCAACAGTGATTACAGCTGTTATTACTACGTATGTGCTCAGCATGTGAAAGGGGGCAAATAAAACTAACAGAAGAATGAATATAAACCTGAATTCACAGACCCAAAAGTGACCTTGGAGGGACAAACATTAATTTCACCCCAAAATCCATTCTCTACTCTTCTCTGTCTTGCGTCGGGCACCAGGAGGATAAGGCCAGGATCCTTGAGCCTCTGGCTCCTATTTGAGGATCAGCCAATGAGAGACCCTGTGGATCAAAGAACAGGAAAAGCAAGATTGGAATATTTCTTCCTTGTCTGCTCCCTCCCTACTAGGGTTCACTGTGGAGGTGGCTGTGACCTCTATAACTTCTTCGTAAGGAACTTTTTTCACATTTCTGGTTCCTTTCAGTTTTGGTAGCTCTTCTGTCATACCTTGCTCCTGCAGACAATTAAGAGTGTAATTCCACTGCAAGTCTTGGGGCATTTCAGCATCATAGGTTGGGTCTTTATCAATAGTCCTTTTATTGTGAATGTTAGTTGCTCAGCTGTGTCCTACTCTTTGCAACCCTGTGGACTGTAGCCCGCTAGGGTCCTCTATCCATGGGACTCTCCAGGCAAGAATACTGGAATGGGTTGCCATTCCCTCCTCCAGGGGACCTTCCCAACCTAGGGATCAAACCCAAGTCTCCTGCATTGCAGGTGGATTCCTTACCATCTGAGTCACCAGTGAAGCCCAGTCCTTTTATTACAAGTCTTCAAAAATTCCAGTGCAATGAGCTGTACATTTTTGTCACAGATCCTGACTGATACATGCAGCTAGGCTAGAGGACACCTCCTTCTTAGTATATTTTCTAGAAGAAATGCCTTATCTACACTTCTTAAAGCATCATAACAGTGGCTAAAGTCATCACAAAAAAACTTTGAGAAAGTCATGTCAAAACAAGATTCTGAAACACTCAGTGAAATTCGAAGAAAATCGAGGTATCTTTTTCAATATTCTGGGTCATACTTTCAAACACTTGATTATCTTCTAACCATTCCTGCCATCAGATCAGCTTCCTCCCCAGCCATGTGAGAAATGGACCTCGCTTCTGCTTAAATGCCAAGAAGCCTAAGGTCCCCACCAAGGGTGACAACTGCATATCCCATCACTGGGTGAGCCCCACTAGTGAGACACAACTCATTGTATATTTCAGCTCCTTGTATATGACTCATTGTGTACACTGAATACTCTTTAGTTCTATCATTTAGAGGGTTTTTTATGCTTTTAAACCAAGACTGTTCCTCTGGATTGTTCCTGACAAATTTGCAATGAAATAACATAATCTTTATTATAAGGAAAGAATAGAAAGTATTTATTTAAAATGTCTGAGACATTCGGATCCATGAAGCTTGTCAACGGGAGTGCCCTGGGCGATAAATGATGCAGCAGTTATACTGAGGCTCACCTCAAATTCTGTCTAGCTACTCTCCACAGCACTCGCCAATATTTCTACTTAGTATCGAAATAAAGATGTCAGCCTCGATTTCATTTTTTCTCACCTCCATGCCAGATCCATGAGCCTATTGAATCATTTTCATTTGAAACATATATCATAAATTTCTCTGTATTTGTATCATCCTCAGTATCTGGTGAAACCTACCATCCTCTTTCACTGGGATTAATATTGATGTAATAACCTCACTGCTTCCATTCTTGCCTCCCAATAATCCCCTCTGTACACAAAGTAGCTAATGTGACCTTTCTAAAATGTAGATCAGATGACATCATCTCTCTCCATTAAATCCTCCAATGGCTCCCTTGATCTACATGGCTTCTATGTAAACTTGCAGTTTCCTTTCCTTGTTCCCCTGACTCCTGACATGCTAGCCTTGTCAGCCTTCTTTCTAAGCTCAAACACAGTTCCTTCCTCCCTTGTAGTCTTTTTGTCTTTCTTCCAAAAACAGTCAGACCCCAATCTTTACTGAGCTGCCTAGGTTTTACTACACAAATCTCAACTTAGATGCCGCAGCCTTAGGGAGACCTTTGTGACCACTCTGCAGTGCCCCACGCTTAAGCTGTGTGTTCCATCACATTGTACTATGTGATTTTCTGCCAGTATTTACCACTATCTGAAATATATCATTTATTTGTACTGTCTTCACACTTACAGAATGTGAGCTCTGTGAGATCAGTAATTTTGTCTATATTGTTTACTCCTTAGTCCGAAGTTCCTAGAATGCCACCAACCTATAGGAAGAACTCAAAAAGTTTTGTTGAAGTTGATTCTCCTGTCTACTGCAATCGAGTAGAGAGGCAAAATGGTGTTGCCTCGTGGTTATTTTTTTCCATATATTATCAACTAGTTATTCACCTTATGCTCACATTATTTTGCCTCCCTCCTAGAAAATATCAGCTTATCCTTAACCTGTTCTGTTCAGGGGTAGAAAATGCTAGAACCTGTGCAACAGAAGATTGTTTTCATTTTCAATGAATGTCTCACAAGGGATTTTTAAAATGTTGATTCTTATGTGTAATACTAACCTACTTGCCTAGTAAAGAACATGGTATTTTTCAACCAGTCCATTCTGAAGGAGATCAGCCCTGGGTGTTCTTTGGAAGGAATGATGCTAAAGCTGAAACTCCAGTACTTTGGCCACCTCATGCAAAGAGTTGACTCATTGGAAAAGACTCTGATGCTGGGAGGGATTGGAGGCAGGAGGTGAAGGGGACGACAGAGGATGAGATGGCTGGATGGCATCACTGACTCAATGGACAGGAGTTTGAGTGAACTCCGGGAGTTGGTGATGGACAGGGAGGCCTGGTGTGCTACAATTCATAGGGTTGCAAAGAGTCAGACACCACTGAGCAACTGAACTGAACTGAACTGTCTAGTAAAGAACATGGAATTTAAAAATAGAGAAAAAGGAGCAAAATGAAGGAGAGGTGATGAGAACCAAAAAAACAACTGAGATCCCAGTACTTCCCAGGATGAGTAGATCCACCAGACCAGGGCAGAGGGGGGAGAAGAGTGCTGCCTCTGTCTGAAAACTTCAAAATCAAGGTCATCACGAAAGGCTGGGCATCCTCTGATCTCACCGTCTACTCAGACACTCTTTACTTCAGTGTCCAGTGGGGGAGTTATCTCTGAATCAGAGATCTGTTTATTAGCCCTTGAGCAAGCTATGTTACCTGGCTGAGGTTCATTGTCCCCATCTGAAAATAAAAAGGGTGATAATATTTGCTTCCCTGTACAGGACGGAGGTGAGTCAGATGATCCGGTGTATGTGTAAGTGCTTTGTGACAAATCAATCGATGCACAAATGCACACCATTGCAATCATTGCTGCTACAAGAGAGAAAGATGACTTACAGACACAAGTGGTAGAAACCGACACCAAACATTACAAGGCGTACGAAGGGTGTTCCCCTAATGCTGAACATTTATAGAGGAAAACAGAGAGGAGGACATACCTTTGAAAAGGAGTGCTTCCCAGGAGGCTCAGTAAAGTGGTAAAGAATCCACCTACTTGCTAAAGCAGGAGACATAGGAGACGCAGGTTCGATCCCTGCATTGGGAAGATCCCCTGGAGAAGGAAATAGCAAGGTACTCCAGTATTCCTGCCTGGAAGGTCCCATGGACAGAGGAGCCTGGCAGGCTACAGTCCAGGGGGTCACAAAGACTCAGACATGACTGAGTGACTGAGCATGCACACGCACACACAGGAGCTAGAAAAGCATGGTCTAGAGGGTTTTCAGAGAACGTGGACTTGAAATAAGACCTGAAAAAGGAACGAGTCCTCCTATAGTATATAGAAAGAGAAAATGATGGTTTGAGGGAAGTAACGACTGCCAGAGGTCAGCAAGTTTTTAAAAAGTGAAGCAGAAGCAAGTGTTGGTCACATGACTGATTAAGTCAGAGGTATATGGGAACTTCCACTTACCTGAAAGCCAGGCAGTTTTGTCTGATAGAAGGACAAAAGCCAACAGTGTAACAAAAGAAGACATGAATGAAACTAGAGAGAAACTAAATAGTGGAAGGGCTTAGAGATGGTAAGTAGGTCTGGGGCAGGCAAAGGCATGATCAAAAGAATCTGGGACCACTGAGAGTGCTAACACCCTTCTGCAGCAAGAGAAGAAGTGGGGCGGGATTAAGGGGGGAGAGCCCTACTGCACTTTGTCAAGTCAGGTCACATCTGGAGAGCTGGCTTTTGTCTCAAGTGCCACGTTTTCCAAAGGACATTGACTTGAAAATACCCAGATGGGGCTGGCTGGACTGGAGAGGTGAAGAAAAAGTATTCCCTGCAAGAAAGAATGGAAAGGTCTGGTTATATGTAACTGAAAAAAGTCAAGAAATGAGAAGCAAACTTTTTTGTTTGAGTTGATCTCAGCTGATTTCACAAGATCAAGGAAAATTCAAGTCTTAGGAGATGCCACCTGATTGAGAAATCTAAGTTGTGAAGTTCACTTACCTGGCAGCCATAAGACTTGTATTAATTCCAACTTTACCCCGACTTGTGGGTGCATCACTCACTTTTGAATTTCTTAGCTAATTCGTGTACTTTTTATAAATCTGATTAGACCAGAAAATCTCTACAGTGTTCACCTAGCTGGCTAAAGCAGAGGCAGAAGAATTCGTCTAGTGTGTTAAGCCTAGTAGTTCATTCCCAGAAATATTGATTAATCTCCCGATCATCCTCATTTGGACTTACCTAAAAGAATGCAAAACAGAACATCAGAAATGGGAGGAGTTTGTTCTAATGCAAATTGGGCAAAATAATCAACTCTGCATGGTATGTTGAAGCCCAATTACCCAAGAGATAGTCACAGGTTAGAACATCTCATTGAAAGTGTGGCTTAGAGGTAGGGTAGGTGGGAAGCCAGAAAGAAAGATGCTACTTCTGTTCAAACTGTGTTCAACAGAAGCTCTGTGTTCTGGACTAAAAGTTTGCTGCCCCCTCCTTCCCCTTAGTTCATATGCTGAAACTTTACCCCCTAATGATGGTATTTGAAGGTGGGGCCTTTGGGAGGCAATTAGATCTAAATGAAGTCATGAGGGTGAAATTACTGGTCTTAAAAGGAGAGGAAGAGAGACCAGAGCTCTCCTCTTTCTCCGCCAGGTGAGGACATAGTGAGAAGTCAGCCACTTACAAGCCAATAAGAAGGCTCTTTCTGTGAACCCAAACATGCTGGAAGCTTGATCTCAGACTTCCAGCCTCCTGAACTGTGAGAAATAAATTTCCGTTGTTTAAAGTCAGCTAGTTTATACTATTTTGTTTTTTTTTTTTCTTTTTCTTTTTTTTTTCTAATTTTATTTGATTTTTAAACTTTACATAATTGTATTAGTTTTGCCAAATATCAAAATGAATCCGCCACAGGTATACATGTTAGAGCACCTTGAGCTAAGACATCCAGTGTTTCTGAATGCTCCATGTCATTACTTCTCAGAAAAAAAAAAAAAAGAATAAAAAGAGTTCCATGGTCAAATTAATTTGGGAAGTGATAGATTCAACAAAATAAAAGAGATTTGTTTACTGCAGTATTTATCAACACCTTTCATTTGTTCAAGGGTCTTGTGACTCAATTAGGACATTGTACAAAGCAGTTTCTTTTTTCTTTTAAACCACAGAGGGGACCTTCCTCCCCAAAACACCCACCACCTCCCCCTTGCAAGCATTTTAGGGGAAGGAGTCTTTATCAAACACCACTTTGTAAAAACCCTGGGGAACTCTGCCCCTGGTTTGGAGTATAAGAGCATTCAACTCTGTGGAAATAGAACAAGAATCCCTAAATCAAACACTAATTAAGCACCTACTGTTTGTCAATTGCTGTATTGGACATAGACACTAAAACCTACTGTCACTATTCCCAGAGGTTCTCAAGATACTGAGAAAATAAAACTGGCACACATCGAAAGATAAATACCTGTATAAGACTCTCATTTGCTAAGTGTCAAAAACAGCTGACTGACATGGACTCTGAGTCCTGCAGGAGTCCAGAAAGCTTTCCATAACTTGTGCAGTGAGGGGGCTTCTCCAAGATTGAAGTTTGGTGCCCTTCCTGCAAAGACAAGAACCAGATTGACTTTTAAGAGTCAGACCTTTAGTAGAGAGAGTAGTTTGATCAAAGGACCAGGCAAACACCAGGGGTACAGGGGGATATTAAAGACATGAGTCTGAAGCTGAAAGCTCGGGTTAATGCAGGGTGATGGGGGGCTGATTAAAAAGAGACTCAAATACTAACTGTAGGATATCCAGCCCCCAACCTACAAGCAAAGGCAAGCTGCTGAAGTTCTAGAGCAAGTGTGTCACAAGATCAGAACACTCGTTCATCTTCAACTTCTCAGAGACAGAAGGTGCCACCTCCTCACTAGCCCTCATTTTAAGGCAAAGAACTTTCATTTCTGGAGTGAAACATTCGCTTGCTTTCAGAAGGAATTCAGGGAGAGGGTGAAGAGTGAGTTTCTGTTTTCTCTCTTCTGGCAAATAAACAATCCTTCTGGTGGAGGGAAGCGCTCGGTGGACTATTTTTAGCCTCCTGCCAGTGGTCCCCTGGTGATAGAAGACATAGCTGTGTTCTAAGAAAAGATTCTGAGATCCTACACCGCCAGCTCTGCACACTTAAGTAAACATTCTAAAAATAATACAATAAACTTATAGAACCAGAAGAAATAAGCTGTGAATTGCAAGGTGATTTAAAGCGTTTTCTCATTCATTTTGGAGATTTCTTAGAATTTCAGCCAAGAAAAAGCCACCATTGTGTCTAAAGGAAGGAGCTGCAAAAGAAGTTTGGAGAGATCTGCTTCTGAGGTATTTTTATGGGAACTGGATTGCAACACTCAGGACCTTTTCCTTGTCCATGGGGAGCTTCTCCTTAGTGAAGAGCAGGGCAGCGTGGCCAGGAGTGGTGTTTCATGGACCCTCCTTGTGCCCAGGCTCTGCCTGATCCCTAGAGGTATCTCAGTAACTTGACGTTGATGATGGGGATGGAAATGGAGCAGAGAGAGAAATGACTGGTAGAATGACCAGTAGAATGACTGGTCCTGTACTGTCCACTCTCCAGCCTCATCCTGCCTCATCACCATCAGCCTCACCTACCACTGTTCAGTAATACTATAGGACCATCAAGCAAGTAAGCTCTCTCCCACAAAAGTTTTCTTAGGTGAGGGAGTCAGGGAGAGGGGTCATCTAGGCTGTGATATAATAGGAAAGACATATTGGTCTCTGATCCGAGTCTCTGATCCTAATGTTGTAGCCACGCGTTCCAAAAAACAGACTCACTCAGGACAATGCAGATGGTGGGGTGCAGTTTATTACACCAGCGGGCCCAAGACAGAGTCTCTTCTTAGGCAAGGACCCCCACCAGTTTTTGTGAAAATGTTATTTACCCTAAGTGTACATGCTCAAACCCACCTCCCCAAATTCTCTGAAACTAGTCTGAACAAAGGAAAAGAAAGATACAAAGTTAACCAGTGATTCGTATGCCTTAAGCCTATGTAGTTAACAGTGGACACTTATCAACAGGCTTGTGGTCACACCCCAATAAGCATAATAGAATTTATGATTCTATTCAGTTACACAGATAATTAGGGTATTCTTTTAGGCAACGGAGAGTCTAGGTATGAGCCCTGGGGCTCTTCCATGGGGGTGGGGTGGGGGGGGGTCTGGTTTTCCAGTTGGTATGTAGTTTCCATAGATACTGGGCATATAGCTCAAAGTCCACAGTCTGGCCCAAGATGGAGTCCTGCTTTCAAGATGGAGCCTGTTCTGTCTGTTTCCTCCTTCACTAACACAGGGTCCCCTTATAATTTCCTGAGTGATTAGAGTGTCTTTTGTCCTAATGACTTGACACTTAGTGGGATCCTAGAGAAGGGTTGGTCATTGGAAAGAAATCATGATTAGAAGGTTGGGATTTTCAGCCCTGATCCTCATTCCTCTGAGAAGGGAGAAGGGTTGAAAATGAATTTAATGGTCCATCTTACCTACTTGATGAAGCCTCCATAAAATTCTCAACACTATGGGTTTTAGGAGCTTCCTGATTGGTGAAAAGATCCACGTACTGGGAGGGTGATGAACTCCAACTTCACGGGGACAGAAGCTCCTGTGCCCAGAACCCTCCCAGATGGTTCATCTGGCTGTTTATCTGCATCCTTAATCATGTGTGTGGGTGTGTGTGGATGTGCGTGCACTATATCACTTCAGTCATGTCTGACTCTTTGCAATCCCATGGACTATAACCCACCAGGCTCCTCTGTCTGTGGGATTCTCCAGGCAAGAATACTGGAGTGAGTTGCCATTTCCTACTCCAGGGTATTTTCCTGACCCAGGATTGAACCTGTGTCTCTTACATCTCCTGCACTGGCAGGCGAGTTCTTTACCACTACAGCCACCTGGGAATCATATCCTTTAATCATATCCTTTAATAACTGGGCAAACATAAATACGTTTCCCTGAGACCTAGGAGCCTCTCTAGTAAATTAATCAAACCTGAGCAAAGGGCACTGGGAAACTGATTTGTAGCCAGCGGACAACAGCTGTGGGTAACCTGGAGGCCTACTGTTTATGATCGGGATCTGAAGTTGGGGGCAGTTTTCTAGGACTGAGCCCTTAACCTGTGGGATCCGATCCAGATAGATGGTGTCAGAACTGAACTAAGCTGCGGGACAAGGTCTTGTTGGCAGGGGAAAGCCTGCACACATCCAGTGACCACAAGTGTTAGAACTAAAGGGTTCTTATAAGCAGGAAAGAAAAACACAGGAAGAAAAACCTGGCTTTTTCCCTAAATAGTAGGGAAGAACTGGATTTTTCCTGATACAGATGTCAAAGCCTTACTCTTGGGGTGAGACCTTTTGGTTACTAGTTCAAATATATTTACAAGAGTTACTTTAGACATCAGTGTTTTTTGTTTGTTTTTCCTATGAATATCTCTAAATATTGTTTCCAGATAAAATACCATGTGTCCATACTGGGAAGACTTCTTTTCAATTTATATATTTTTTTATTATGAGATTCTGCAGGCCCTATATACTTTAGGTAACCTAACATTTAGGAGATCTTTCTTCTAGTATGTTTTATCATAAAGAAAAAAAAAAAAAGGGCTGACGTTGCTAGGCAAGTAAAATATCAGACATTCTGAAATTGTTTTCCAGACTCCTCTGCTGATGCCCCAGAAAATCTCCAGTTCCACTGAGTGCTAGTTAAAAACCACTGCTGCCTTAGCCTCTTACTCCTCCTTCTTGTAAATGTTACCAGCCTCCCACCCAGAGAGGAGAGCCATCCTGGCAAGGGCATGTGCTCAGCTTCATGAATGAATGAAATCGAATGGAAAATAAGAATGAAATCCATCTAGAACAGAGAACAGACCATTGCCTGGATATTCAGTTGTCACTCCCCTCCTTTTTAAATGAAATGCCATCAACTCTCCCCCTTTGAAGGAAAAGTCTGAAAGTCAAGTGCTTTGCTTTTTTGGGTTTTGCTTACGCTAAATAATGCAATCAATCCAGCCTTGCCCTGGAAGAGAGCATGGGGCGACAATATCCAATCCCATCACCAATCCAGCCAGCTCTATCAAGACAGAGCCTGATGTTCCCCTGAAAGCTCATTTATGGAAAAATACAATCAAGCCAGCCTCTGAGGAGCTGCCCCCAGGGGAACTTTTGTGTCATTACCTTGAGAAGAAAGAAATTCACCTTGAGCTGCAATAAACTGACATTCTCGCCATGGTGTTATGTGCCTGATTGAATGCAGTGAAAAATAAATCCAAGCTGCCCGCCATCTATCCGCTGATGGCTATGTGGGAGCAAGAAGGCAGGAAAGATGCTGTTATATTGTTGGGACATGTGGCATTCATCTTCCTAAGATGATGAATCAGGAGACACACTATTCATCCTGTGAGAAACAAGAATCTATGAACCAGGGAAGAAAACCAGTGGCTCATTATCATTTCAAAACCACATACAGAGCAGGGGGTTGAACTAGAAAATACAAGGAACTGAGATGTAGCGCAAGAATTCCTGCCCTCTCTTTGAGAGCTTGACAGAGTGAATAAATCTTCCCCATTGAAGACACCAAGCAGTCCCCATGGACAAGGGAGTTAGGGAGTGCATTTGTACTCCCTGAAGTTCCAGAAGCATCTTTAAGGCTATTCATCTATGGGAAAACCCAGATGAAAGATGATCCGGTTTGGAGTGGCTGCTGGAAACTGTATTGAGCCCTCTTCTCTGTGAGTGCACAGGCACAGTGTCAGCTGCATGTTGAGGAGGCAGAACAGCAGGTACTGAGCCCCAGGTCCCAACACTTCACAATTCTCTCTGAAAGGGGCTGGCCTCTGACCTCACTCAAGCGTGGATTTTCAGGCAGATGATTTGGGAACCTGCCCATCATCTGGGAAAGCCAATGCATTAGAGCACAGAGAGCAAGTCACTGAAAATAAATGAGAAGCAAAGTGGAGAGTGGAGGCTAGAAGACCAGCTACTAGTCAACCAGGACAGTTGGGGAACAGAGTCACCAAGTGATGCAGAGTCCACTCAGGGATAGTCACTATGAATGATGATACAACCAGAGAGAACGGAGACGGCTCTAGCCAACCAGGATGGAAGGTCACTCTAGTTATGGACACTATCAGGAGAGAACATGAGAGTAACTTCATTTTAGCTCTTCTCTCCATGAGGAGTGTCTGTGTGCCTATTTCCTCATCCAACTCTGGAGTCTGGAAAAAGAGTAGAAGTTCTCGTTCCAATTGGGCAGAATCTCAGGTCAAGAATAGCCTTATAGGAGTGGAAGCTCCTTTGCAAATGGCATGATGCCAAAGGCTCTCCTAACTAGAGACAGAAAGACAATTATTGGATAAGATGAACATGCATTTGAGTCCAGACTATGGTACTTATTTAACCTCTTTAAGCCCCACCCTGGACTTCCCAGGTGGTGTTAGTGGTAAAGAACCCTCGTGCCAAAGCAGGAGATGTAAGAGATGTGGGTTCCATCCCTGGGTTGAGACTATCCCCTATAGCGGGGCATGGCAACCCACTCCAGTGTTCTTGCCTGGGAAATCCCATGGACAGAGGAGCCTGGTGGGCTACAGTCTATGGGGTCTCAAAGAGTCAGACACAACTGAAGCAACTTAGCACTCACAAGACCCCCCCAGTTTTCTTACATCTGAAATAAGAAGTAGACTTCTATGTGGGGTGACTAGGAAGATTCAAGGAGAGAATATAGGCTTATAAATATCATTGCAACTCACAGGGAATCAGGAAGTTTTGTGCCATGTATGATTTACCTGTATTTATGTAATTATTTCTTTCAAAGTAAGAGTGCCCAGCACAGAAAATAATTTTCAAAATGTGCTAATGTATTAACTTCTATGATTTTGTCCCTTTTTCTTTCTTGGCTTACAATTTGCACTATTATAGGAAGCATGAAAAATACAATTGGAACAAGCATATGAAAAATGTTCAATATCACTAATTACGAGAGAAAGGCAAATCAAAACTACAATGGAATATCACCTCACACTAGTCAGAATGGCCATCATCAAGTATTCTTTAAACAGTAAGTGCTAGAGAGCATGCAGAGAAAAGGGAACACTCCTACACTGTTGGCGGAATGTGAGCTAGTGCATCCACTATGGAGAACTGTACAAAAATTCCTGCAAAACATAGAAATAGAGCTACTGTATGATCCAACCATCTCATTCCTGGACATATATTTGGAAAAGATAAAAACTTTAAGTTGAAAAGATAAATGCACCCCAGTGTTCCTAGCAGCATTATAAATAATAGCCAAGCCATGTAAGCATGGATGAAGAAAGTTGTGGTATTTCATTCCTTTTTATGGCTGAGTAGTATTCCATTATATACACATACATATATACACACATGGAATATTACTCAGCCAAAAAAGAGAAGGAAGTAATGTCATTTGCAGCAACATGGAAGGACTTAGAAATTATCACACTAAGTGAAATAAGTCAGACAGAGAAAGACAAATATCACACGGTATCACTTGTATGTGGAATCTAAAAAAAACTGATACAAATGAACTTATTTATAAAGCAGAAATAGACTCACAGACACAGAAAACAGACTTCTGGTTACCAAAGAAAAAGGGTGTTGGGAGGAAGGGATGAATTAGAGTTTTGGATTAGCAGATACGACTATATACAAACGGAGCGTGAGAGGCCCATGGGGTTGCAAAGAGTCGGACACGACTGAGCAACTTCACTTCATTACATACAAAATAGATAAACAACAAGTTCCTACTATATAGCGCAAAGAACTATATTCATTATCCTGTGGTAAACCATAATGAAAAAGGATCCAAAATATATACATAAATACACGCATGTATATATCCTGAACTTCCCACATGGCTCAGTGGTAAAGAATCCGCCTGCCAATACAGGAGATACAGGAGACACTGGTTCAATCCCTGGACTGGGAAGATCCCCTGGAGTAGGAAATGGAAACCCACTCCTGTATACTTGCCTGGAAAATTCCTAACAGCTTGTCTGGTAGGAATTCAGTACTTTTTTTGGCTTCTTTGTGCAATAGAAAGAAATCCCTTTGGCACTGATTTCTTTTGTAAAAATTGTTCTTAAATTTTAAAGAAAGAATATTTGACATTCTTTTCTATCTTCCTACCTCTTTATTAAAATTGAATTTATAATTAATATGCAATAAAATTGTCTTTTTCAGTTGCGCAGTTCTGTGAATTTTAACACACGTGTAGATTTATGTAAATGTGACAACAATCAGGATACAAAACAGCTCTTGCACACCCAAAAATTCCCACATGCTGTTTCTCTATAATCAACTCTTCCTCCACCTCTACTCCCTGGAAACCTCTGATGTGTTCTCTGTCACTACACTTTTAACCTTTTGAGACTTTCATATGAAAAGAATTATGCAGTATATAGTCTTTTGAAACTGCTGTCTTATTTCACTCAGTATAGTGACTTTGAGATCCAGCCAAGGTGTTCTATGTGTCAGTAGTCCATTCTGTTTTATTGCTGAGTAGTTGCCCAAGATATTGATATACAATAGATTGTTTACTCATGCACTGCAAGATAGTTGGAATTTGTCCATCATTTGGTGATGAGGCATAGAACTGTAAACATTCATGTTCAGCTCAGTTCAGTTCAGGTGCTCAGTCGTGTCCGACTCTTTGCAACCCCATGAACCGCAGCACGCCAGGCCTCCCTGTCCATCACCAACTCCCAGAGTCCATCCAAACGCATGTCCATTGAGTCGGTGATGCCAACCAACCATCTCATCCTCTGTCATCCCCTTCTCTTCCTGCCCTCAATCTTTCACAGCATGTAGAGGATTCTATATGAATATTAAGTTTTCATTTCACTTGGGTATATTCCTAAGAATGGGATGGATTCTGAGTTATATGAGAAGTGTATGTTCAACTGAAAAACTATTTTCAAAATGGTCATACTATTTCGCATTCCCAACAGCTATCCATGTATGAGCATTCCAGTTGCTCCACAGCCTCACTGCATCTGCTATTTAGGTATTTATTTTTAGTCATTAGAATTGGTATGTAGTAGTAGCTCATTATCTTTCTTTCAAAAAATTTAATTTTCTCTTTCTAGGGTTCTATTTTACACTACCAAAAACCACATCTTCTAACTCCCTAAATTCATGGACAGAGGAGCCTGGCAAGCTACAGCCCATAGGGTCACAAAAAGTTGGACATGACTTAGAGACTGAGCATGCACACACACACACATATACATAACTGAATCACACTGCTGTACTCATGAAACTAAAACAGCAATGTGCTGTCTTACAACAACTTAATCTCAGTTTAAACAAGAAAAAGAATATAATTGGAACCAAATAGAGCTAATATCACTGCCCTAGAGACCTCATGATCAAATTATTTCATAATTAGCCAATAAATACAGGCTAAGTTTTGTGGAGCATGAGATAGAATCAGATCACAGAGTGAATCTACCTTAGGCGAGATGTTTAGAGAAGGCCTTGCAGAGGAGGTAACACCTCTCTGCTATGTCCTGAATGACAAGGAAGAGGCAGCCCCTGAGAGCAGGGCAAGGGCCTTCCAGGGACTGGGGAGGTGTGGCTGCAAAGCTCCTGACCCAGGCAAGAACTTGGCACATTTTGGGACCCTGAGGGGAAGTGGAAGAAGAGAGAAGAAGAGGAAAGGGACAGAGGGCAAAAAACTACCTCAAGTAAGGCTCCAGCAGTGGATAATAGCCATTGAGGGCCTTGGGTTCCATTCGTTCAAATAAATATTTCTGTGTGCCTACTATGTGCTCTTCCAGATTCCAAATGTCTGAATTTAATGGAAGAGTAATGAAAAGCCACTGAAGAGTTTCATGCCTGAAAGAAACATGATCTAATTACACTTGAAAGTATCATTTTGATTGCCCAGTGGAAAATCAGTAGGCAAGCAGAAAAGGAATGTAAGGGAGCAATTAAGAAGCTCCTGCTGTAATTCAGGAAAGAGTGGAAGGTGGCCTGGACTGGGGCCATCTTGATAGAACTGCAAAGAAGTGGCTGATTGGTAACGTATTTGGAGATGAGCAGACATGACTTGGTGATACTGAATGTGGAGAGACAGAAAAGTATGAAGAATAATTCTACTCTGAGACTAGGACCCCTGGATGACTGGGAGAGGGCCAGGTTTGGGAAGAAAATTAAAAGTGCTGTTTGGATATGTAAATTTTCAGATATTTGTCAGATAATGAAGAAGATAACTCAAGTGGGCATATCTGTGTATGGCTGTGAAGCCCAGAGACTTGATGGACATAATTAGGAGTGGTTTGAATATATATGATATGTAAGGACAAGAATAAATGTAACTATATGGAAAACATGTAGAGAGAGAAAAGGTAAAATGTAAAAACATTTATTTCCCCACTCCCTCACTGACCCTAAGAATCATTTTAAAAATAATGTTTGCTCTTTGGCAAAAAGAAGGCATCTCATTATTAGCAGCTTGATTTTTTAAAATACCTGCCTGTGTAAGGTCTTGTCCCATATTTCTTTTAGGAGAGTCATATATTTGATTCATGAATATGCTTTTTATATTGAGGATATATACTTTTATTACTTATGTTGCAAATCTCAGTTTGTCATTTGTCTTTTAAAATCCTTTTAAAACTGAGTTTGTTTATACTGTTTTTTCAGAAGTTTTTTTTTTTTTAATAGAGAAATTTAGGCTTTTTCTTCTGCCTTTCATACAATGTTTAGCTCATTATGAAGGTTTTAGAATAAAAATATAGAAGTTTAGTTCAACATTGTTTATAATATTTAAAAAAACTAGAACACTTCAGTTCAGTTCAGTCGCTCAGTCGTGTCCGACTCTTTGTGACCCCATGAATCGCAGCACACCAGGCCTCCCTGTCCGTCACCAACTCCCGGAGTTCACTCAGACTCACGTCCATCGAGTCAGTGATGCCATCCAGCCATCTCATCCTCTGGCGTCCCCTTCTCCTCCTGCCCCCAATCCCTCCCAGCATCAGAGTCTTTTCCAATGAGTCAACTCTTCGCATGAGGTGGCCAAAGTACTGGAGTTTCAGCTTTAGCATCATTCCTTTCAAATATCAGGGCTGATCTCCTTTAGAATGGACTGGTTGGATCTCCTTGCAGTCCAAGGGACTCTCAAGAGTCTTCTGCAACACCACAGTTCAAAAGCATCAATTCTTCAGCACTCAGCCTTCTTCACAGTCCAACTCTCACATCCATACATGACCACAGGAAAAACCATAGCCTTGACTAGACGGCCTTTGTTGGCAAAGTAATGTCTCTGCTTTTGAATATACTATCTAGGTTGGTCATAACTTTTCTTCCAAGGAGTAAGTGTTTTTTAATTTCGTGGCTGCAGTCACCTTCTGCAGTGATTTTGCAGCCCAAAAAAATAAAGTCTGACACTGTTTCCACCGTTTCCCCATCTATTTCCTTTGAAGTGATGAGACCGGATGCCATGATCTTCATTTTCTGAGTGTTGAGCTTTAAGCCAACTTTTTCACTCTTCACTTTCACTTTCATCAAGAGGCTTTGGAGTTCCTCTTCACTTTCTGCCATAAGGGTGGTGTCATCTGCATATCTGAGGTTATTGATATTTCTCCCGGCAATCTTGATTCCAGCTTGTGTTTCTTCAAGAGTACATAAAACATTGATTTGTTAAATATGTCACTTTACATAATAAAATGCTTTTCCGATTTTAAAAATAACGTGTGCCTCTATTTACCATTTACCCTACTAAATACTTTGTGGGAAAAAAAGAATATAAAACATCATTGTAGGTAGGATGATTCCCTGTTTGGAAAATTTTTTTGTATTAACCACTATATTTTTATTTACAGCTATTTCTATACTTCCCTGGTGGCTGAGACGGTAAAGCATCTGTCTACAATGTGGGAGATCCAGGTTCGAACCCTGGGTTGCGAAGATCCCCTGGAGAAGGGAATGGCAATCCACTCCAGTACTATTGCTTGGAAAATCCCATGGACAGAGGAGCCTGGTAGGCTACAGTGTATGGGGTCGCAAAGAGTCGGACACGACTAAGCGACTTCACTTTTTCAAAGAATCTGCCTACAATGTAGGAGACACAAGAGATGTGGGTTCCATCCTTGGGTCGGCAACCCACTCCAGTATTCTTGCCTGGAAAATGCCATGGACAGAGGAACCTGGTGGGTTAGAGTCCATGGGGTAGCAAAGAGTCAGACATGACTGAGCAAACTCACATTTCTTTAATAATAAAATAACTATTTTATTTATGTGTATATTTTATTTCCCAATTAGTTCTTGAGCTTGTATGTTCTCCTTATGTGTTATGTACTAAAAAATTAAGTCAAATTTTAAACACATTAAAAAGAGATCATTTATGATTTTAAAAACTTCACTACTAAGGATGACTAGCCTTTCTTTAGCACATAATATATGCTAGAATTTGGCACACGCATATATCAATTTGGAAGGATAGAGAACTAGCAACAAATATATCAGTGAACACAGAATGAAGTTATCACTGCCTTTCACAAAATTGGCAAGTCAGACATTTTGCTGTTGACTGTGTTTCACAAAACTCTTCCAGCTCTTTTCCTGGGGCCATCAGGCTGGGAGCTTTTCCTCTCTTTCATGGCCAGGGGCAAACATTTCAAATAATCCAGTATTGACCTTGACAGCATCCTACCCACCTTTTTTCTCTGCTCCAGACATCTCTAGGTACCCAGAACTCAGATTCTGTTACCTACAGAGACCTCTTCTACCCTCCCTCCAGCCAGAGTTCTCTCCGACAAATTCCCTCCCTACCCTACAGGGGTCTTAGTTCTTTAGCGCAACTGCCTTAATATAGGAATCATACAGAAGGCAATGTGATTCAATTAATTTATTCTGAAGTATTAATAGCTGACAGGTTTTTGATCTTCCAGGAGCTATTTGCATTGAAAATAAAATTAAGATGTAAAAGAGGAGGGAACCCTATAACAAAAATGGCTCTTAGTGGTGGAATGCCAATTAAAGTGAAGAAATCCAGGCAGATGCCTGTGGACTGTTCTGTTTTGGCTAAGGGTCTAGCTGGAGGAGAGGACAAGAAAGTGAGTATGTTGGGGGTAGGGGAGGGGGCAGGGTGGGGTGAGGACAGTTTGGGGGAGAGGAAGGGAAGGCCACTTTCTTTATTATGCTATTGATTTTTGCGATGTCTTCCTTGTCAACCTATATATCCTCAAATCTCCACATTTGTTCTTGTCATATTTTGGCTTTTTTTGTAGACCTTTTTTCCCACTTCAATGGCCGTGAGATCTCTGGCAACAGAGAGAGACCCAAGAAGGGCAGTGGGCTCCTTGTGCCTTTCTATACTCGCCACAGGGAAGGTCAAGGAGACACACAGAGCAAGGAAGCCCCAGACCATTTCACAGATTCGTGCTCTACTACATCCAACCTCACATTTCCTGTCTCCAAAGAGTCTCACCATAGCCTAAGCTGGCCAGGCCTTGAGAAAACCGAGAAACCACACTGTCTTGGTCCAAAGAAATGGAGACATAAGGTTGACATTTTTTTCTTCCATTAACATTCAAGTATTTTAATGAACACCAGATTTTAGTATTTGTTCCTAGGGGAGGATACTTGAGTTTTCTGTGGCTTGCTTTATTTTTAATATTTAAAAATCTTCTCCCTCAATGAGGCATAACCATAATTGCATTTGTAAGCAGTAGGTTGTATTCAGTTAGTGGAACTGTTTTGTAAATGTGGTGACAAAAATTAACTTCATGTTCCTTTTGTAAAGTACTTTTCTCTTTTTTTTTCCTTAATTTGTCAAGACCTGAAGGTTTTTAAGACAACCCAGATGCGGTAATGTGTGAATACCAATGCATAATAACTTATAAGAAGCCATCTAAGCAGGTATATATAAAGGAAAACTCATGTGCAATAGAAAGGGTATTCAAATTGCTCCATCTAACCACAAAGAAAAGCAAATCATTCCCAAAGTATAAAGTGGTTTAAAGACAGGGAATTGAAAACTAAATTTGAAGCTGACGTCTTGACAGTTTCATGACCTAGTTTCAGGCACAAATCTATACAAGAGTGACAAATGAGGAAAAAGGAGAGGCAGATGGAAGGAGCCAGAAAAAAGAAGAAGAAGAAGAGAAAAGGTGATGCTATAGAGGGAGAAAGAAAAGCATTAAAAAAAAAAGAATAAAATACAATATTTTACATCAACTATACTTCAGTTGGGCTTCTCTGGTGGCACAGACAGTAAAGAATCTGCCTGCAGTTCAGGAGACCCTGGGTTCCATTCCTGGGTCAGGAGAGTCCCTTGGAGAAGAGAATGACTACCCACTCCAGTATTCTTATCTGGAGAATTTCATGGACAGAGGAGCCTGGCAGGCTACAGTCCATGGGGTCACAGAAAGTCAGATACAACTGAGCTTCTAAGCATAGACAGTCAGATATAACTGAGCTACTTAGCATCATACTTCAATTAAAAAAAAATGAGATACTATAACACAATATAGCAGACAGATTGCCTTAAAGCAGTTCTTTGGTAGGTGATCAAAACACGAAATAAATGTTACACGTTTAAATATTTATTATATTTATTGTTATATTTATAAATAAAAATTTACATTTTTTAGTACACTGGTGTCCAATTCTCTGCCTACCAAAACAACAATCCAGTGAAAACTGCAGGAGGTGAGATAAGTTTTAGGCTTTTTCTTCCAACTTCTTAACACCAGGTACCCCAAATATATGGAGAGATTTTCATGATATATGATATCACAATGAAGGAGATGAACTTCCCAGGACCCTGATTCAGAGTTTATGGTTGCTGTATCTTAAATCTGTGCTTTTCTTTTGACAAGTAGATCACTTCCAACTTGCTTTTTTATTTTTTCACTCTCAATTCCTTTGGGTTAGAATACAACATAGGACCACAAAATCATCAGAGAAAAGAAAAAGACTACAGCATTGCGTGGGGTTTGTAACAGTCTGTATCTCAGCTTTCAGACCAACCCCACATGCCCACTACTTTTAAGTACATAAAGGTTTATTGGAAAATGACTACTCTTCGTCCCATTTTCTGTGTGTCTGTGAACCTCCTACTCAGTATCTCTATCCTGAACTGAAGTGAAAGTCATTCAGTCATGTCCAGCTCTTTGCAACCCCATGGATTGTCACCTGCCAGGCTCATCTGTCCATGAAATTCTCTAGCCAAGCATACTGGAGTGGGTAGCTGTTTAATTCTCCAGGGGATCTTTGGCATAAACCAACTGGATAATTGAAATCTGAAGAATGTTCTTTCAGGTGGGTGTTTTTAAAACATTTAGATGTTTGTTGATAGAAGACTCTTAAGGGTTGCTTGGACTTCAAGCAGATCCAACTAGTCAATCCTAAAGGAAATCAGTCCTGAATATTCATTGGAAGGACTAATGCTGAAGCTGAAACTCCAGTACTTTGGCCACCTGATGCAAAGAACTGACTCATTGGAAAAGACCCTGATGCTGGGAAAGATTGGAGGCAGGAAGAGAAGGGGGCAACAAAGGATAAGATGGTTGGATGTCATCACCAATGTGATGGACATGAGTTTGAGTAGGCTCTGGGAGCTGGTGAAGGACAGGGAAGCTTGTCACAAAGAGGCAGACATGACTGAGCAACTAAACTGAGCTGAACTGATATATACCTGTATCAAGTTTCCATTTAAGATACTCCTTTTGGTGGGAATATTGCTAAAAGCAATGTTCCAAGATGGTCAAATTTAGCTATGAACTGATCCCCTGTGGACATAGATTTATAGTAAATTAAAGGATTGATTGAAAAGAATCAGGTATATGTTATAGAATTAATTATATGCAGTTTTCTAGCAAACATGCAGTGTATAAAGAGTGGCTAATAATACAGAGATACATCTACAATGTACTCTTGCTGTTTACTGCTATAATTTCTCACTAACAAGTTCTTAGGTCCCACCCTGGATTGTTAGGGAACATGATAGTAAGCAGTATTTTTAGAATGCTCAGATGATTCCAGTACAGATGGTTCTGAGACCAAATTTAACTCTAGATTTTTATAATTGTAAAGTCAAAAATGAACTTATGTAATTTTTTGCCTCTACTACTTAGAGTTTGACAGCATTTTTATTTCACTCATGCTTGAATGGAGACTCTATGGGGCTCAAACATGCTTCCCTGGTGGCTCAGTAGTAAAGAATCTGACTGCAATGCAGGGGACTGTCTGCAGTGCAAGAGATCTGGGTTTGATCCCTGTGTCAGGAAGATCCCCTGGAGTAGGAAATGGCAACCCACTCCAATATTCTGGCCTGCAAAATCCCATGGACAGAAGAGGTGGGCAAGCTACAGTCCATGGGGTTGCAAGAGCTGGACATGATTTAGCAACTAAACCACCACCACCGCCTAGAGTTCAACAGTATTTTTACTTCACTCATGCTTGAATGGAGAAGCTACGGTGTTCAAACATGGTGGTCAAAGAACTCAATAACAGCTCCTACCCTAAAGAATCCACTGGAGTTTAAGACTTGCATTTTGATAAAAGTAGAATTGGTTGGATCCCTCCCCCAAGAATCTGCTTGCCTCTAAATAACAAAGATACAAAGGTCGCAGAGAGTCCGACAAGACTGGGTAACTGAACAACAACAAAGCAAAGGCGTTCCCCTGGGGGAAACCAAGACTGCATTCTGTTCTTATTAGAGAGTCAAACATGCATTCCTGATTCTTAGAATAAGCCTAACTGAGGCTAGATTACAGGAAAGACAAGAAAAGTACTGGAGGTAACCTCACCACAAGTGCATACATCAGCCAGATAACATTAGGCCTAAGGGTCACAGAAGAGAGAAAATGGATGGCCCTAGTAGGGTGTGCCGGAGAAGGCAATGGCACCCCACTCCAGTACTCTTGCCTGGAAAATCCCATGGATGGAGGAGCCTGGTAGACTGCAGTCCATGTGGTCGCTGAGAGTCAGACATGACTGAGCGACTTCACTTTCACTTTTCACTTTCATGCATTGGAGAAGGAAATGGCAACCCACTCCAGTGTTCTTGCCTGGAGAATCGCAGGGACAGGGCAGCCTGGTGGGCTGCCGTCTATGGGGTTGCACAGAGTCGGACTCGACTGAAGCGACTTAGCAGCAGTAGGGTGTGCAGGTAGTCCTGGAGCCAGCCTGGAAAGTTACCCAGTAGTGTATGCATCATAGTTATGGAGGAGGATGTATAGGCAGCTGCTGCTGCTACTGCTGCTAAGTCGTTTCAGTCGTGTATAAACAGCAGGGGTGGGTCATCCATCTACCATTTCCCCATCTACCAGATGCCATGATCTTAGTTTTCTGAATGCTAAGCTTAAGCCAATGTTTTCACTCTCCTCGTTCACTCTCATCAGCAGGCTTTTGAGTTCCTCTTCACTTTCTGCCATAAGGGTGGTGCCGTCTGCATATCTGAGGTTATTGATATTTCTCCCAGCAATCTTGATTCCAGCTTGTGCTTCTTGCAGCCCACAGTTTCTCATGATGTACTCTGCATAGAAGTTAAATAAGCAGGGTGACAATATACAGCCTTGACATACTCCTTTTCCTATTTGGAACCAGTCTGTTGTTCCATGTCCAGTTCTAACTGTTGCTTCCTGACCTGCATAGGTTTCTCAAGAGGCAGATCAGGTGGTCTGGTATTCTCTTCTCTTTCAGAATTTTCCACAGTTTATTGTGGTCCACACAGTCAAAGGCTTTGGCATAGTCAATAAAGCATAAATAGATGTTTTTCTGGAACTCTCTTGCTTTTTCCATGATCCAGAAGATGTTGGCAATTTGATCTCTGGTTCTTCCGCCTTTTCTAAAACCAGCTTGAACATCTGAAAGTTCATGGTTCACATACTGCTGAAGCCTGGCTTGCAGAATTTTGAGCATTACTTTACTAGCATGTGAGATGAGTGCAATTGTGTGGTAGTTTGAGCATTCTTTGGCATTGCCTTTCTTTGGGATTGGAATGAAAACTGACCTTTTCCAGTCCTGTGGCCACTGCTGAGTTTTCCAAATTTGCTGGCATATTGAGTGCAGCACTTTCACAACATCATCGTTTAGGATTTGAAATAGCCCAACTGGAATTCTGTCACCTCCACTAGCTTTGTTCATAGTGATGCTTTCTAAGGCCCACTGGACTTCACATTCCAGGATGTCTGGCTCTCAGTGAGTGATCACACCATCGTGATTATCTGGGTCATGATGCTCTTTTTTGTGCAGTTCTTATGTGTGTTCTTGGCACCTCTTCTTAATATCTGCTGCTTCTGTTAGGTCCATACCATTTCTGTCCTTTATTGAGCTCATCTTTGCATGAAATGTTCCCTTGGTATCTCTAATTTTCTTGAAGACATCTCTAGTCTCTCCCATTCTGTTGTTTTCCTCTATTTCTTTGCATTGATTGCTGAGGAAGGCTTTCTTATCTCTCCTTGCTATTCTTTGGAACTCTGTATTCAGATGCTTATATCTTTCCTTTTCTCCTTTGCTTTTCACTTCTCTTCTTTTCACAGCTATTTGTAAGGCCTCCCCAGACAGCCATTTTGCTTTTTTGTATTTCTTCTCCATGGGGATGGTCTTGATCCCTACCTCCTGTACAATGTCATGAACCTCAGTCCATAGTTCATCAGGCACTCTGTCTATCAGATCTAGCCCCTTAAATTTATTTCTCACTTTCACTGTATAATCATAAGGGATTTGATTTAAGTCATACCTGAATGGTCTAGTGGTTTTCCCCACTTTCTTCAACTTAAGTCTGAATTTGGCAATAAGGAGTTTATGATCTGAACCACAGTCAGCTCCTGGTCTTGTTTTTGCTGACTGTATAGAGCTTCTCCATCTTTGGCTGCAAAGAATATAATCAATCTTATTTTGGTGTTGACCATCTGGTGATGTCCATGTGTAGAGTCTTCTCTTGTGTTGTTGGAAGAGGGTGTTTGCTATGACCAGTGCGTTCTCTTGGCAGAAGTCTATTAGTCTTTGCCACGCTTCATTACATATTCCAAAGCAAAATTTGCCTGTTACTCCAGGTGTTTCTTGACTTCCTACTTTTGCATTCCAGTCCCCTATAATGAAAAGGACATCTTTTGGGGGGTGTTAGTTCTAAAAGGTCTTGTAGGTCTTCATAGACCCTTTCAACTTCAGCTTCTTCAGTGTTACTGGTTGCCCAAAATTCCTTTCATTAATAGTCTCCAATTTATGCTTCAGAAATGGAAGGGTTGTTATTTTTAAAAGATATGCTACGATTTAGGGTGAAAAAAATATGTATGTCTTCCAGGTTAAGTGTTACATAGCACACGGTCATTACTCAAATGCCCATTCTTCTGGTTATGCTTTTTCTACTTTTTTTTTAGCAGGGCTAGGGGTAGCAGAGAGCTTTGATGTTTCATGTTTGTGAACACTGCATGTGGATTTCAGCTCTAGCCCTAACACATTCAGGCTTTGATAAGTAGTATCTCAGTGCATCAGTCCAATGTTTAATTTCAAATTCCATTTAATGTCCTCCCAAGGTGTTTTCAAAATGAGTGAATGGAGATTTCATTTATTTGTAATTTGAGCTTTTTAAATCATTAAGATAAAATTTGTCATAACAAAAACGAACAACTGGTTAAGATAAATGTCTTGTCTGGGACTCAGTACACTTTTCTGTAAAGAGCCAGTAAGTAAATATTTGAGGCTTTGTGTGTTATACAGTCTCTCTCACGACTACCCAGATCTACCATTGGACCATGAAATAAACAATGGTAATATACAAATAAATGGGTGTGACTGTGTTCCAATAAAACTTTATTTGCAAAAACAGGCAGTCGGCCAAGTCAGTTTGCTGACTCCTGTTCTAGCCCTCATATTCTGCCACAGATACTTCTGTTTTGCTTTGCTGTGTTGTGTTTTATAACAACTTTAGACTTGCGTAAAGACAATAGATTTCAGAAGACAGAAGTACAGCCATTATTAGAACTGTGAAATGCCAAGTTCTGTTCAAAAGCATCTGATTGTTAAATGAACAACAAATTAAGTTAGTTTAGTAATCAAACACTCCCCCATGTTGAGAAAAAAAAAAATCACAAAGAAGAAACATACACCATGGTAAACTCTTGGTATTGAGAACTTACAATAAGGATCTGATAAATTTATAGCCTAATAATAAAACCACAGCCATGCACACAGTGAAAAGGATGATGCTGTACAAAAATCATAAAGGAATTACCTTGTTATATGAATTGATGAATATTTGAAATGTGTGTGTATGTTAGTCACTCAGTCGTGTCCAGCTGTTTGTGACCCCACGAACTGTAGCCCACCAGGCTTCTCTGTCCATGGAATTCTCTAGGCAAGAATACTGAAGTGGATTGCCAAATCCTTCTCCAGAGGAACTTCCCAACCCAGGAATCGAACCTGGCTCCTGCATGGCAGGCAGACTCTTTACCGTTTGAGCTACAGGGAAGTCTACATAAAGTCACAACAAGCCCAGTAAGCAACAAAGCTGTGTCTCTTGACTGCTGATTAAGCCCATAAGTTCTTGGGAATGATAGGTATAAACAGCAAAAGCCAAAGAATGAAGCCAAAAAAAAAAAGAGGAACCCTCTTACTTTGCTCTGGTCTCTTTCCATGGTAAGCACTCTCAAATCCAGGAAAAGGTCGGAAGAGAAACTTGTCTGTTAAAGAAGCCAATGGTTTTTCATTAGCAAATGTCATTTCCAAAGATAATATGTTGATTTAAACTTTCAACTTTCTTCAGGTTGTATTTTTTTAAAGGTCTACATTTGAGTCAAGGCTCTCCTTAAAGTAGTGAATACGCAAATGGGGAGGGAGATGTGGCTGTTCTGTGGTTTCTATCATAATATAAACATAAATTCCTCTTGCAATTCTCCACCTTGTAGATCAGAAAAGTAGTTTAATTCCAAGTTGAAAAATAAAATGATGAATTCCTAGCAGCTGTCTGCTAAGAATTCAGTAGTTTCTTTGACTTCTTTGTGCAATAGAAAAAAATCCCTTTGGCACCACATTCTTTTGTAAAAATTGTTCTTAAATTTTAAAGAAAGAATGCTTGATATTCTTTTCTGTCTATCTTCCTACCTCTTTATTAAAATTGAATTTATAATTAATATACAGTAAAATTGTCTTTTTCAGATGCACAGTTCTATGAATTTTAACACATACATAGATTCCTTTAAAAACATGACATTTAAACATCCCATTTAAAACATGACAATAATCAGGATAAAAAACAGCTCTTGCACACCCAAAAATTCCCACATGCTGTTTCTTTATTATCAGCCCTTCCTCCACCTCTACTCCTTGGCAACCTCTGATCTGTTCTCTGTCACTACACTTTTAACCTTTTGAGACTCATGTAAAAAGAATCATGCAGTATATAGTCTTTTGAAACTGCTGTCTTATTTCACCCAGTATAGTGACTTTGAGATCCAGCCAAGCTGTTCTATGTGTCAGTAGTCCATTCCTTTTTATTGCTGAGTAGTTTCCCATTATATTGATGTATCATAGATTGTTTACTCATGCACTGCAAGATAGTTGGAATTTGTCCATCATTTGGTGATGAGGCATAGAACTGTTGTAAACTTTTGTGTACAGGATTCTATATGAATATTAAGTTTGCATTTCACTTGGGTAAATTCCTAAGAATGGTATTCTGAGTTATATGAGAAGTGTGTCTTCAACTGAAAAACTGTTTCTAAAATGGTCATACTATTTCACATCCCCAACAGCCATGTATGAGCATTCCAGTTGCTCCACAGCCTCACCAGCATTTGCTACTATAGGCAATTGTTTTCAGTCATTCGAACCGGTGTGTAGTAGTGGCTCATTATCTTTCTTTCAAAAAAATTGATTTTCTCTTTCTAGGCTTCTATTTTATACCCTCACTAAAAACTGCATCTTAAAAAAAAAAAAAAAAAAAAACCTGCATCTTCTCACTCCCTATTCTGTTCTGAGTTCTACAGAATCTATGCCCTAAGGAAGATCACACTTAATCCTTCAACATTTTTTCTTTTCTTTCTATTCTTGGTGCTCCAACCTGATTGTAGAAGCAATTCCTATTTTACAAGGAACAAACTCATTTGATTAGGTCGTGCTAGTAAGTTAACAGAGGGTGAATCACCCACTTTGGAGCAACACTCCTATTTGCCAGGAATCAGCCATGTTGATTCAGGTGTGTGTGTGGTGTGTTTTAAGGGCAGAACAGCATTGTTCCAGAAAGGTAAGGCACCTACGAATTAAATCAAGGCTTGACATCTAACGCAGATTTCTAACAAATACAATGCATCTCCCTGTATGTTGACAATCGTATAATAATAGGGTTATGCAAGTAGCTAAATACCAGAAGGACAAACTTGTCTCTGCATATCTAATATTTGGGTAAAGAGTCTGTGGGGGTAATTAACAATGGTAATAATGAGAGGGTGTAATTGGAGACTTAAGTGCAAGGATTCATTCTGAAAACTGCCAAGACAGAGTTGGTGGAGAGAAGACTGAAGAGAGAGATGATGCTGAGTGACCAGGAAATGACAAAAATCTGGGTTTGGATCCATTTCCTTCCATATTCATTCTTTTAAAGTAGGTAGCCTTGGGGGAGCCTAAAAATGGACATAGAGTAATGGGAAAGAGAAGGGTTTTGCAGAAGTATGAAGGTGAGGATGGGAAAATCAATGTTATGAGAATACCCATGGGGTGTTGTAAGAAATGTGTTTGTATTTTACTCATTGGAAGTTTTCAAGATTGTAAGTAACATATAACTTAAAGAAAATAGTTTTAAAGAGGGATAACTTGAAAGCTTAGGATAACTCGGAGAAGGTAAGAGGAAAGAGGGGAAACTTAATGAGAGACTCTTGAAATAATCTGGACCTAAAATTGTGATTCAGATTCTGCTTTGTCTCTTGTCTGGCCAATCGCAAGTGTGTTAAGTTGCTTCATTCACGTCTGGCTCTTTGCAATCCTGTGGGTGGTACCCACCAGGCTCCTCTGTCCATGGGATTTTCTAGGCAAAAATACTGGAGTAGGTTGCCATTTCCTACTCCAGGGAATCTTCCTGACCCAGGGATTGAACTTGAGTCTCTTACGTCTCCTGGATTGGCAGGCAGGTTCTTTAGCCCTAAAGCCACTTGGGAAGTCAGTCTCTAATCCCTCTCTATTTTGTCTTTACATTCATATGAGCCCTACTTCAATCAGCACCTTGTTTCTTCACTCTTCAATTACTAATGGTTCCATGTGAGAGAGTGAGTTTGCATGCTCAGTTGTGTCCAACTCTTTACAACCCCATGGACGGTAGCCCACCAGGCTCCTCTGTCCATGGAGTTTTCCAGGCAAGAATACTGGAGTGGGTTGCCATTTTTGTCTCTTGGGATCTTTCTGACCAAAGGATTGAACCCAAGTCTCTTGTATCTCCTGCACTGGCAGGCAGATTCTTTGCCATTGAGCCACCTGGAAAGCCCCTGTTTCCATGATGACTAAACTTTCTCTCCTGCACAATGTTTGGAATGAGTATCTCATGTAGACAACATACATACAGATAACATTTAGACGGTGAAGAGCAGAGGCTTAACAAATTTTTATCAAGAATAATTTCAGTGTAAATTTTTTATTTTGCACTTAATTTTCCATTATAAATGGAAATTCAAGTGCAATGTGACATGTGTCAGCAGAGCTCCTAAACCACTCTTCACTAAATATATTACAACAGCTCCACCCCTCCCCCCCAACAACAACAACAAAACCCTTAGAATAGACTAAGGACCCTTCTTAAGACCACTTATTCTTGACATATTTGAAGAGAGGGAGCTGCTAGAATCTGAACATTCCCAGGGTCAGGACCTAAGAACAACATAAAGTCTGTAAAAATGGCTAGACTCAAAATTCAAGGATTTAGCACAGGCCTTGTAGGTTGTAGTTACTTAAAGTGTACTTCCTAAATTGAATTGGATCTCACCATTTTATTTGATGTAACTTTTTTTTTCTGCTCCATTTTCTTCCTCACTAGAAGAACAAGTAAAGATGAGTAGTTAGAGAGAAAAGGTTTTTGGAAAAGAAAAACGCTAACCAACTAGCTGTTGAAATCTTAAATGGCTATAAAACTCTTGGCTTGTGGAGACACAATTTTCATGACATCTTAAGATGAAGCACTGCATGGTATGTGTATAAAACTCTCTGGGTGGTGAGTTTGATGATACACAATCAACCTTGCCTTTATTTGGAGTTCAGAGGGAAATTTTTCATCAGAAATTCTTCTGATTGGCTCCCATTGTCAGTTTTTTATTCACTCTTATTTTCTACCTCTATCTAAGTAGCTAGAGGCAATACAGAAGGGGATAAATCCTTGAATTACCTTATCTTCTCTAGACTCTGTTTAATTGTATGCTTTTGACTAACATTTACTAAATAACTACCAGGAAGTCAGATAAGGTTAATACCACTTTCTAAGCACTTCTTGGCAGAACCACTTTACCTTCAGTCATTTTATCAATCTGTAACTCAATCATTCTACATTTTCTGAATGAATCTGCCCATATAACTGATTAGAAACAAAGAGACCCAAATTAATGCATCTGATAAGAAGTGTGTTGGCATGATCTTTAAAAAAAAAAAATCTGAATGAAAACTAATCTCATCAGTTTGGAGGTAAGGATGGCAGACTTAGCTACTTTATATATATATACATATGCATATATATAATAGTCTAAGATGAGTGAGTGAGGTACTATGGTAAGGAATACATTATATCCATCTGCAGTTCATCTCTCCATCTGAAAAGGATATCACATCCAGGGCTTCCATACGAGATAACCTAACCAGTACCAGATTGACCTGACCAACCCCCACTGGTAATGATATCTAGTTTTCCTACTTAGTAGGGAGTATGTTTTTAATTGACTACATTTTTAAAAGCTTCTACAGGATCAATTATATCATTTTCAGAGTTATGGCTACGAAAAATTTTTTTTAAAAGTTCCTTTTTGGAAAATCTTAGCATTTCTTATTCTGCTTCTATTGTCACAATCTGAGTTTGACATTTCAGAAGAGTTACAAAAAACTATACCCACCCTGTGCATTTTTCTCTTTTCCTTTTCCCATCTATCTATATAATCACACATCTGCATATAATCCATCAAAAAGATTATCAAATGTAACCCTGGGAAAAGCCAGAGTAAGTGTAATTTCACAAATATTTACAGGCTTTGTCTGAGGCTTTGCATATGGACATTTACCATTTTCATTTGTGCCAAGTTTTGATTATATCTGGATGATCAGATTCTAAAAGAAGAATGAGAGAAATACAGGTTCTAACAGAGTCCGCTACTCATCTGAGACATGATCTTATACAGAGGACATCTTGAATCCCAGTTGCTACTTCTATAAATGTGGAAGTGAGACAACTATGCCAGGTAATCCTCCAAGCTCCTTTCATCAGCAGTAGCCTAAGACTCCAAAGATAAATTTATTTTTGCTGTCACCAATCACCATGCAATTAAATGCATGTTTAACAAACAAGTCAAGACAGAAGCACAGCTTCATGGCGCCATGTTTTCCCTTGTGCTCCTGGTGTCCCTGTGTAATTTCCAAGTGTAGTTTGTCTACCAGAGAGGGATCTCTAAATGACATCTCACACTTTGCTCTTTGAGGTTCTTGAGTTCATCCTTATACTTCCCGGCTGCCTCCATTTCATAATCTCTATAATAGCCAGGTGGCCTCGTCTAAATCATGTAGGGTTAATTAGTCACTGTTTATTTGTAAGCCTCAGTCATCTCTGCTTCTAACATCTGCTTCTTGTATTCAGTGTTTAGCATCAATCACTGTTCACTGTTGCCTCTGATGTGGTAAATTGGTCATCAGAGCAAGGTTCAGGCAAATTTTAAGGCGGTTTTCTTCACATTGGCACACTAAACAAATATTTGCCAAAAAATGACTGAATTTGGTTAGAGAGAATTTAGAGACTCATGTCAAGTCCATGGTTTCTACTAAATTTTGTATTAAATGTTATCTGTTAATGTTATTTACAATCATTTCATGGATGTAATAGTGGTAAAGAAAGACAGTACCATGTTTTACAGAGTTCTTTTAGTATTAGCTGCAACAAATGA